>NC_052307.1:77914224-77964224 GCF_016432855.1 Salvelinus namaycush
CAACTCATCCCAAACCATCTCAATTGGTTTGAGGTCGGGTGATTGTGGAGGCCAGGTCATCAGATGCAGCACTCCATCACTCTCGTTCTTGGTCAAATAGCCCTTCCACAGCCTGGAGGTTTGTTTTCGGTCATTGTCCTGTTGAAAGACAAATGACTCAACAGTTGGAACCAAAAATCTCAAATTTGGAGTCCTCAGACTAAAGGATAGATTTCCACCGGTCTAATGTCCATTGCTCGTGTTTCTTGGCCCAAGCAAATCTCTTATTATTATTGGTGTCCTTTAGTAGTAGTTTCTTTGCAGCAATTTGACCATGAAGGCCTGGTTCACACAGTCTCCTCTGAACAGTTGATGTTGAGATGTATCTATTACTTGAACTCTGAGAAGCATTTATTTGGGATGCAATTTCTGAGACTGGTAACTCGAATGAACTTATCCTCTGCAGCAGGTAACTCTGGGTCTTCCTTTCCTGTGGCGGTCCTCATGAGAGCCAGTTTCATCAGCGCTTGATGGTTTTTGCGACTGCACTTGAAGAAACTTTCAAAGTTCTTTAAATTTTCCAGATTGACTGACCTTCATGTCTTAAAGTAACGATGGATTGTCATGTCTCTTCGCATATTTGAGCTGTTCTTGCCATAATATGGACTTGCAATTTTACCAAATAGGGCCATCTTCCGTATACCACCCTACCTTGCCACAACACAACTGATTGGCTCGAAGGCATTAAGAAGGAAAGAAATTCCACTATTTAACTTTTGACAAGGCACACCTGTTAATTGAAATGCATTCCAATTATTTTTGGGGTTACTACATGATTCCATATGTGTTATTTCATAGTTTTGATGTCTTCACTATTATTCTACAATGTAGAAAATAGTAAAAAAATAAAGAAAAACCCTGGTATGAGTAGGTGTGTCTAAACTTTTGACTGGTACTGTAGATATAATTTATACGTCCAGAAATTGATGTAGCAACTGCAGATTGCCCCTTTAAGTCTATCAAAAGTGTACGAGTTGGTGTGTGTGTCCATTAGGCCTATGGATGTATTTTTTTTCATCAGCATGAATTAGATTGCACAATAAAAGCCCCACTTTTATTCCATAGGCTGGGATCTGCACTAAGCAGCTGTTGTTGCAATAGCAAATCTTTCACTGTCTGTCCACTGGTTTAAAAACAATGATTGATAAGCACCTTAAACATCTTGAATTCAACCATTATTGGGTTCAAATACACATTTAGATTTGTGAACAGCCATCCACAACAACCACAATCCGTAAGGCACAAATAGCTAAATGAGAGAGCAGCAGTGTGATTCACATCAATGCACTATGTAGATATCGATAATAAGTGATATCTGTATCGCCGTAGACTCATCCTTACCTCCAAGCGTTTATTCAAGTTGGATAATCTTTGGATGCCGACAGCAATCGCAGCATTGGAAGACTTAAACTCAGCAAAAAAAGAAACAATTAATGAACATGCATCTGTGGACCGGTCATTAAGACACTAACAGCTTACAGATGGTAGGCAATTAAGGTCACAGCTATGAAAACTTAGGACACTAAATAGGCCTTTCTACTGACTGAAAAACACCAAAAGAAAGATGCCCAGGGTCCCTGCTCATCTGCGTGAACGTGCCTTAAGCATGCTGCAAGGAGGCATGTGGACTGCAGATGTGGCCAGGGCAATAAATTGCAATGTCGGTACTGTGAGACGCCTAAGACAGCACTATAGGGAGACAGGACGGACAGCTGATCGTCCTCGCAGTGGCAGACCACGTGTAACAACACCTGCACAGGATCGGTACATCCGAACATCACACCTGCGGGACAGGTATAGGAAGGCAACAACAACTGCCCGAGTTACACCAGGGACGCACAATCCCTCCATCAGCGCTCAGACTGTCCGCAATAGGCTGAGAGAGGCTGGACTGAGGGCTTGTAGGCCTGTTGTAAGGCAGGTTCTCACCAGACATCACCGGCAACAACGTCGCCTATGGGCACAAACCCACCGTCGCTGGACCAGACAGGACTGGCAAAAAGTGCTCTCACTGACGAGTCACGGTTTTGTCTCACCAGGGGTGATGGTCGGATTCGCGTTTATCGTCGAAGGAATGAGCGTAACACTGAGGCCTGTACTCTGGAGCGGGATCAATTTGGAGGTTGAGGGTCCGTCATGGTCTGGGGCGGTGTGTCACAGCATCATCGGACTGAGCTTGTTGTCATTGCAGGCAATCTCAACGCTGTGCGTTACAGGGAAGACATCCTCCTCCCTCATGCGGTACCCTTCCTGCAGGCTCATCTTGACATGACCCTCCAGCATGACAATGCCACTAGCCATACTGCTCGTTCTGTGCGTGATTTCCTGCAAGACAGGAATGTCAGTGTTCTGCCATGGCCAGCAAAGAGCCCGGATCTCAATCCCATTGACCAGATCTGGGACCTGTTGGATCGGAGGGTGAGGGCTCGGGCCATTCCCCCCAGAAATGTTTGGGAACTTGCAGGTGCCTTGGTGGAAGAGTGGGGTAACATCTCACAGCAAGAACTGGCAAATCTGGTGCAGTCCATGAGGAGGAGATGCACTGCAGTACTTAATGCAGCTGGTGGCCACACCAGATACTGACTGTTACTTTTGATTTTGTTAGTCACATGTCTGTGGAACTTGTTCAGTTTATGTCTCAGTTGTTGAATCTTGTTATATTCATACAAATATTTACACATGTTAAGTTTGCTAAAAATTAACACAGTTGACAGTGAGAGGACGTTTCTTTTTTTGCTGAGCTTAGCTTGGACTGCAGCCTACAAAAGCCTATTCCTGCTCAATCCATCAAACACATTTGGTGTGTCATCATAGTGGTCTCTGACATGTGGTCAGACTCGCTCAGGTGGAACAAATTTAAACTTTCGCCTTTTTTCAATGATGATTTGAATGTCATTAAGAATTTCACGTTAGAAATCCTTTCTGAATTTAAAAGTAATCCTCAAAGTAATCATCTATTTTTTCAAAAGTACCTGGAATCTGATTACAATATTTTTGCTGGTAATATAACGGATTACAGTTACAGGTTTTTTGTAATCCCTTACATGTAACGGATTACATGTAATCCGTTACTCACTAACCCTGACTACTACTACTACCACTGCTACTATTACTACTGCTACTACTCCTACTATTACTACTATTACTATTATTACTACCACTACTACTACTACTACTATTACTACTACCACTACTACTATTACTACTACTACTATTATTATCACCTCTACTACTACTACTACTACTACTAATATCACTACTATCACTACTACTGCTGCTACTATCACCACTACTACTACTACTCCCTCTACTACTACTACTACTACTACTACTACTACTACTACTACTACTACTACTACTACTACTACTACTACTACTGCTGCTACTACTACTACTACTAATACTATCACTACCTCTACTACTACTATCACTGCTATTATTGCTACTACTACTGCTACTACTAATACTACTACTACTATCACTGCTACTATTATTACTACTACTACTACTACTGCTGCTACTATCACCACTACTACTACTACTCCCTCTACTACTACTACTACTACTACTACTACTACCTCTACTACTACTACTACTATTATTACTACTACTACTACTGTTGCTACTACTACTACTACTAATACTATCACTACCTCTACTATTACTATCACTACTATCACTGCTATTATTACTACTACTACTGCTACTACTACTACTACTACCTCTACTACTACTACTACTGCTGCTACTACTACTACTACTACTATCACTACCTCTACTATTACTACTGCTACTATCGCTGCTATTATTACTACTACTACTGCTACTACTAATACTACTACTACTATCACTGCTACTATTATTACTACTACTACTACTATTATTACTGCTACTACTACTGCTGCTACTACTACTACTACTACTGCTACTACTACTACTACTATTATTACTACTACTACTACTATTACTACTACTACTATTGTTACTACTACTACTGCTGCTACTACTACTACTACTGCTTCTACTACTATCACTACTATTACTACTACTACTACTACTACTACACTAGTATTATCACTACTACTGCTGTGCATCTGCAATAAAGTGAGGATATGGCAAGTCTTATCATTCCTTTGATATGGAATGTGAGGGAGGGAGGGGGAGGATGGGTGAGTGGGTGGAGGGAGGGAGGAAAGGAGGATGGAGAAGCTCATTCATCAAGTCATTACAGGAGGTGGCTCTGGTGGTATTTCAGCCTGTCCGTCACAGGAGGAGGAGAGGACAGGCAGCAACTCCCAGAGGAGGACAGGAGCCTCCCTCTCTCCCTTCCTCCCTGCGTCTCTCTAGCTCTGTCTACTTCACTCTCTCTCTCTCTACCTCATCTGTCCTCTTGACTGATTTCACTCTCTCCCTCCCTTTTTATATTTCTCCATCATACTGTCTTTCCCTTTACCTGCCCTCCCCCCTTTCCCCCTTTCTCCATAGCTCTCTCTCTCTCCCTCCCCCTTCTCTGTCTCTGTGCTTCCATCTTTCTTTCTCTGTACTTTCCTCCCGGGAGGCAGCTCTTGACTCTCTGATGTCCTTTGCATGCCAAATATGACTATTGACATTTCAATTCAGCTGGGTTTTTCTCCACTCTGCTCTAGGCTGATGCCTTATAGCCGGAGGACATTTACATGTCAATGGGACAGACAAAGAGATCCAGAGCGTGCATGGCCCTGCCTTGACAGTGACTGTATGTGACTGTATGGGTGGATTGGTGGACTCTCTAGTAATGAGAAGGGCTTTGTTCACTGGTTGTATGTATTGGGCATACACAACATGTATCCAGACTATTTTTGGTTGACACTATGGTGTGTATATGTTACTGTATTGGTGACACAGTATATGCTGTGTTGGTCGTATACATACTCTGTCCTTCTGTCTGTCTCTTTCAGACAGCCCAACCCCCTCCATAGTGTCTTTGCCGCGGGGAAGGGGGTGAGAGATGGTTTAAAGGGTGAAGAAGTGGATGAAGAGGAGTTGTCCTCCTGTCCTCTCACAAGTGGTTTCCACACGCATGCATCTTCATTTGACGTCCCTACAATCCTCAGTAATGTGTATTACCTCTCTGATTGGTCCCCCGGTACCAAAATGTCCTGCCTTCTTATGATTATCTACACAGAGATACGTTGCATATGTAAATGGTCTATTTGGAGAGACTTGGCTGCGGCTCAAGAGAGGAAAAACCCCTCAGCATTGATCTGGAGCTCTGCGTTTGGCCAGGGTTAAGTGTTCACATTCCATTAGGACCATATTTATGCAGGGGTTTGTATAATTAGGCCAGAGTCAATCCCCATTACTGCTTAGCACTATTGAGCAGCTGCTTACTTCAATAAAAATGCATGTCGAATTTAGAGAGGGGAGATGGAGAGGGAGAGATTGTGTGTGTGTGTGTGTGTGTGTACTAGCTAAGTCATGTGAATCAATACACACGATACATTAAAACCACCCGCCAGTGCTTGGCAATAGGGGCAGAGGACCTTGTGTACGAAAATGCCCCGTCAATCCCAGAATGCACTCTGAAAGCCTAGAAAGCGGTCCTTTCAACGTTTGTCTCTCTCTCCCTGAGGACGTGATCTCTCCTCTCTCCTCTCTTACTGAGTGCCATCAAGCTATGGCTTTCCCCTGTTCTCCTTTTCTTTTATCATTCTATTTCTGTTTGTTGTTTTTTCAGTCAGGGCTTTCAAGCCTGGCCCCGGTAACCTTGGAAAGGGCTGCCCTTGGTAACACAGGCGGACAGCCAATCAGGTTGCCGTCGCTGTGGCGACCCAGCAAGGACAATTCGAAACCTGGTCATAATGATGTACGTAAGATACAAAAAACATTTAAATATTTTTATGGTTTTATGTCAGTGGAGGGTACCTTCAACTCACATGCACTTACACACACACACGCACGCACGCACACACACACACCCTCATGTACTTTGTCCCCCTCAGATTTTTCACACACGCACGCACGCATGCACAAAGGTGGCACTTAAGGCGTGTGTATCTCCTGTCCAGTACTTTATACAATCCTTTTCAAACAACAAGCCTTGTGGTTCAGATTCATTGTCCAACGGAACATGTCCTAATGGTACCACTGCAATGCCTCCTGGGAAATGTACAGGGCTGTCTTCTGAGACATCATTACTGTGGTCACTTCTAGGAGCAGATTCTGTACTTAGATACAATGGGATCAAGGATAGTAGCAACACTGTCTGGTTAGCAAAGAAATGACAACCTCTGGCCTTCAGAAAGTCTTCACACCCCTTGACTTTTTCCACATGTTGTTGTGTTACAGCCTGAATTTAGAATGGATTACATTGAGATGTTGTGTCACTGGCCTACACACAATACCCCATAATGTCAAAGTGGAATTATGTTTTTCAAAATGTTTACAAATTAATTAAAAGCTGAAATGTCTGGAGCCAATAAGTAGTCAACCCCCTTTGTTATGGCAAGCCTAAATCAATTCAGGAATAAACATTTGCTTAACAAGTCACGTAAGTTGCATGGACTCACTCTGTGTGCAATAATAGTGTTTAACGTGATTTTTTAATGACTACCTCATCTCTGGACCCCAAACATACAAATATCTGTAAGGTCCCTCATTCGAGCAGTGAATTTCAAACACAGATTAAACCGCAAAGACCAGGGAGGTTTTGCAATGCCTTGCAAAGAAGGGCCCCTATTGGTAGATGGGTAAAAAGAAGCAGACATTGAATATCCCCTTTGGCATGGTTAAGTTATTAATTACACTTTATTAATCACTACAAATATACAGGCGTCCTTCCTAACTCAGTTGCCGGAGAGAAAGGAAACCACTCAGGGATTTCATCAATAGGCCAATGGTGACTTTAAAAGAGTTACAGAGTTTAATGGCTGTGATAGGAGAAAACTGAGGATGGATCAACAACATTGTAGTTACTCCACAATACTAACCTAAATGACAAGTGAAAAGAAGGAAGCCTGTACAGAATAGAAATATTCCAAAACATGTATCCTGTTAGCAACAAGGCACTAAAGTAATACTGCAAAAATGTGGTAGTGAAAATTACATTTGGGGCAAATCTAAAACAACACATTACTGAGTACCACTCTTCATATTTTCAATCATAGTGGTAGCTGCATCATGTTATGGGTATGCTTGTAATTGTTAAGGACTGGGGAGTTTTTCAGGATAAAAAAAATACGGAATGGCGCTAAGCACAGGCAAAATCCTAGAGGAAAACCTGGTTCCATCTGCTTTCCACCAGACACTGAGAGATGAATTCACCATTCAGCAGGACAATAGCCTAAAACACAAGGACAAATCTACACTGGAGTTGCTTACCAAGAAGACAGTGAATGTTCCTGAGTGGCCGAGTTACAGTTTTGACTTAAATCTACTTGAAAATCTATGGAAAGACCTGAAAATGGTTGTTTAGTAATGATCAACAACCAATGTGACAGAGCTTGAAGAATTTTGAAAAGAATAATGGGCAAGTGTTGCACAATCCAGGTGTAGAAAGCTCTTAGACACTTATCCAGAAAAACTCACAGCTGTAATCGCTGCCAAAGGTGCTTCTACAAAGCATTGACTCAGGGGTGTGAATACTTGTGTAAATTAGATATCTCTGTATTTCATTTTCATTAGTTTTTTAAAATCTAAAAACATGTTTTCTCTGTCATTCCGGGGCATTGTGTTTAGATGTGTGAGGAAAAAAAATCTATTTAATCAATGTTGAATTCAGGCTGTAACAGAACAAAATGTGGAACAAGTCAAGGGGTATGAATACTTTCTGAAGGCTCTGTAGCTTCTCTGTAAGGACAGGCTGATAAGTACACCTATCTGCTGATACAACAGTGAGTGTCTGTAAGCCTTGGTTTAGGTCGGTGTGCCGTTACACTTCTAAAACAGAGTAGACATGCTCATAAATCTACAGGCCTGAGGTATACACGGCTAGGTCTTAGCACTACATGCACTGCACATACAGGTTGGCTATGCGATGCCAGTGAAGTGGTAGAGGTCCATAGCTCACATCTTACTCAGCCTACAACGAGGGATTAGCATCCCAAATCCATCTAATTCAGCCTCCAACGGGGGATTAGCATCTCAGATCCACCCACAGGTTTAACACTTGGGAATTTTGACACAGATGGAAATGTATGTGTGTACATATTCCACAGCGCTGCCGTGACACTCCGGCTTTCCCATGAAGCACTCTGGTGGACAGGCAATATATGCGGCTGTCTCTCCGAGTCTCGCTACGATTACTGTGATCCGTTGGAACGGAGAGAGAACCGGGACGATGGGGTGTGTGTGTGTGGCATAGACAGACCAGATGTGTGTGTGTGTGTGTGTATGTACGTAGCATTATGTGTGTGTTGGGGTAAGTATTTTAGGACACACAGTCAAGCCTGTCTCTTCAGCAGTCCTCCCTCAGTGTCCGTCTGTCTCTCTGTCTGCCACTGGAGACAGTCACAGCCAGCCGCAACCAATCACATTAGAGCTCAGACGCACAGCAGCCTCCTCTTTTCTCATTCTCCACTTCCTGTCCTCACGTATTAACTTGACTCAAACATTGTTGATCTAGGTAGGCCTGTTGAGAACCACTTCTAATGTTCAATGACAAAAAAAGGCAGAGTCTTTGAGATAGGACACAGATCCTTTAGGAGTTGGTGAGGAAAGCAGGGAGAAGCTCTGACTCATTCACCTCACAGCTGCCTGGATGACTGGGTCATTATCGGCAGATCAGATGTCAATAGAGGGGCACCGAGGGTACTTCAAAAGATGACTCAACCATCGCAAATACAATTCAAATGGAGGCACAGAAGTATGTTGAATGAGGGGACCTCAGATGATATTGAATGTACATGACCGCATTATACTGAGACAATCTTAGTAACATCATTATACTGAGACAATCTTAACAGCATTACACTGAGACAGTCTTAGTAACAGCATTATACTGAGACAGTCTTATCAGCATTATACTGAGACAGTCTTAACAGCATTATACTGAGACAATCTTAGTAACAGCATTACACTGAGACAATCTTAGTAACATCATTATACTGAGACAGTCTTAACAGCATTACACTGAGACAGTCTTAGTAACAGCATTATACTGAGACAGTCTTATCAGCATTATACTGAGACAGTCTTAACAGCATTATACTGAGACAATCTTAGTAACAGCATTACACTGAGACAATCTTAGTAACAGCATTATACTGAAACAGTCTTAGTAACAGCATTATACTGAGACAGTCTTAACAGCATTACACTGAGACAGTCTTAGTAACAGCATTATCCTGAGACAGTCTTAACAGCATTATACTGAGACAGTCTTAACAGCATTATATTGAGACAGTCTTAGTAATAGCATTATACTGAGACAGTCTTAATTCTTGAGCCTATGGGGGCGCCATTTCGACTTTGTTAAAATGAGTTCCCAAATGAAACTGCCTCGTACTCAATTCTTGCTCGTACAATATGCATATTATTATTACTATTGGATAGAAAACACTCTCTAGTTTCTAAAACCGTTTGAATTATTTCTCTGAGTGAAACAGAACTCATTCTGCAGCACATTTCCTGTCAGGGAGTGAGATTTCAGAAATCGAGGTCCCTGTTCTGGGGTCAGTTTATAAGTCCCAATGTAAGCTATGGGGCTACATGCACTGCATACGTCTTCCTCTAGATGTCAGTAAGCGGGGAGAATTTGAATGGAGTGGATTGCGCAATCTGGGCCCTATATATAGACCGTGGAACGGAAGTACCGTCCTTTTCAACGGTGCGCTTGACGCATGAAGACATCACAATGGCATCCTGCAAACGCTTTCGTTTTAGTAGTTCTATATCTCCGGTCATGTTTTTATTCGTTATAGGTGTTAAAGACATCATAAGGTAGTTAATTTAAACCGACTTAGCAGTTTATAGCAGTTTATTGCGATTTTCTGGGATTTCTTTGCCATGCGCTTTCACGAGTTGGACACCACTCCAGTTGGCGGCTAACATTAGCGGCTATTTCGACCGGACAAGAGGACATCTTTCAACCCAAAGACGATTGTTCTGGAGAAAGGACACCTTGCCCAAGATTCTGATGGAAGCTCAGCTAATAGTAAGCAGTCTTTATGCTGTTAATTCGTACTTATGTTGACAAATGTCAGATAATAATTCCGCCATGAATTATGGTGCGGTCTCGCTTTAGCGCACGCTGTATGCTTGAAGTAACGTTAATTTTAAAAATGTAAGCCAGCGATTGCATTAAGAACTAATTTGTCTTTCAATTGCTGTCCAACCTGTATTTTTTAGTCAAGTTTTGGAATAGTTACTGATTAGAATAGGTGCCTCTTCAAAGATTTCTCCTGCCATTTTCTGGGCAGCTTTGCTACTTTTCTCATTGTATAACCACGATTTGTGCCGCTAAATATGCACATTTTCGAACAAACTCTATATGCATTGTGTAATATGATGTTATAGGACTGTCATCTGAAGAATTCTGAGAAGGTTAGTGAAAAAATTAATATCTTTTGGTGGTTTATACGTAATCGCTATGTTTGGCTTGAATCAATGCGGTTGTGATGTTTGCTATTGTGGTATGCTAATATAACGCTATATTGTGTTTTCGCTGTAAAACACTTAGAAAATCTGAAATATTGGCTGGATTCACAAGATCTGTGTCTTTCAATTGCTGTACGCTGTGTATTTTTAAGAAATGTTTTATGATGAGTAATTAGGTAATACACGTTGCTCTCTGTAGTTATTCTAGTCGAGTTGTGATGGTGGCTGCAATGGTAAACTATGATTTATACCTGAAATATGCACATTCTTCTAACAAAACATATGCTATACAATAAATATGTTATCAGACTGTCATCTGATGAATTTGTTTCTTGGTTAGTGGCTATTTATATCTTTATTTGGTCGAATTTGTGATAGCTACTGATGGAGTAAAAAACTGGTGGAGTAAAAAAAATGGTGTCTTTTGCTAACGTGGTTAGCTAATAGATTTACATATTGTGTCTTCCCTGTAAAACATTTTAAAAATCAGAAATGATGGCTGGATTCACAAGATGTGTATCTTTCATCTGGTGTCTTGGACTTGTGATTTAATGATATTTAGATGCTAGTATTTACTTGTGACGCTATGCTAGGCTATGCTAGTAGCTTTTCTACTGATGGGGGTGCTCCCGGATCCGGGTTTGGGAGGTGTTAGAGGTTAACAGCATTATACTGAGACAGTCTTAACAGCATTATACTGAGACAGTCTTAACAGCATTATACTGAGACAGTCTTAACAGCATTATACTGAGACAGTCTTAACAGCATTATATTGAGACAGTCTTAGTAACAGCATTACACTGAGACAGTCTTATCAGCATTATATTGAGACAGTCTTAGTAATAGCATTATACTGAGACAGTCTTAGTAACAGCATTATACTGAGACAGTCTTAACAGCATTATACTGAGACAGTCTTAACAGCATTATACTGAGACAATCTTAGTAACAGCATTACACTAAGACAATCTTAGTAACAGCATTATACTGAAACAGTCTTAGTAACAGCATTATACTGAGACAGTCTTAACAGCATTACACTGAGACAGTCTTATCAGCATTATATTGAGACAGTCTTAGTAATAGCATTATACTGAGACAGTCTTAATAGCATTACACTGAGACAGTCTTAATAGCATTATACTGAGACAGACTTAGTAACAGCATTACACTGAGACAGTCTTAACAGCATTATACTGAGACAGTCTTAGTAACAGCATTACACTGAGACAGTCTTAACAGCATTACACTGAGACAGTCTTAACAGCATTATACTGAGACAGTCTTAACAGCATTATACTGAGACAATCTTAGTAACAGCATTATACTGAGACAGTCGTAACAACATTATACTGAGACAGTCTTAGTAACAGCATTACACTGAGACAGTCTTAGTAACAGCATTACACTGAGACAGTCTTAGTAACAGCATTACACTGAGACAGTCTTAACAGCATTATACTGAGACAGACTTAGTAACAGCATTATACTGAGACAGTCTTAACAGCATTACACTGAGACAGTCTTAACAGCATTACACTGAGACAGTCTTAGTAACAGCATTATACTGAGACAGTCTTAGTAACAGCATTACACTGAGACAGTCTTAGCAACAGCATTATACTGAGACAGTCTTAACAGCATTACACTGAGCCAGTCTTAGTAACAGCATTATACTGAGACAGTCTTAGTAACAGCATTATACTGAGACAGTCTTAACAGCATTACACTGAGCCAGTCTTAGTAACAGCATTATACTGAGCCAGTCTTAGTAACAGCATTATACTGAGCCAGTCTTAGTAACAGCATTATACTGAGACAGTCTTAGTATCAGCATTATACTGAGCCAGTCTTAGTAACAGCATTATACTGAGACAGTCTTAACAGCATTACACTGAGACAGTCTTAACAGCATTATACTGAGACAGTCTTAGTAACAGCATTACACTGAGACAGTCTTAACAGCATTATACTGAGACAGTCTTAGTAACAGCATTATACTGAGACAGTCTTAACAGCATTACACTGAGCCAGTCTTAGTAACAGCATTATACTGAGACAGTCTTAGTAACAGCATTACACTGAGACAGTCTTAACAGCATTATACTGAGCCAGTCTTAGTAACAGCATTATACTGAGACAGTCTTAACAGCATTACACTGAGACAGTCTTAGTAACAGCATTATACTGAGACAGTCTTAATAACAGCATTACACTGAGACAGTCTTAACAGCATTACACTGAGACAGTCTTAGTAACAGCATTATACTGAGCCAGTCTTAGTAACAGCATTATACTGAGACAGTCTTAGTAACAGCATTATACTGAGACAGTCTTAGTAACAGCATTATACTGAGACAGTCTTAACAGCATTACACTGAGACAGTCTTAGTAACAGCATTATACTGAGACAGTCTTAACAGCATTACACTGAGCCAGTCTTAGTAACAGCATTATACTGAGACAGTCTTAGTAACAGCATTATACTGAGACAGTCTTAACAGCATTACACTGAGCCAGTCTTAGTAACAGCATTATACTGAGACAGTCTTAACAGCATTATACTGAGACAGTCTTAGTAACAGCATTATACTGAGACAGTCTTAACAGTATTATACTGAGACAGTCTTAGTAACAGCATTATACTGAGACAGTCTTAACAGCATTACACTGAGACAGTCTTAACAGCATTATACTGAGACAGTCTTAGTAACAGCATTACACTGAGACAGTCTTAACAGCATTATACTGAGACAGTCTTAACAGCATTATACTGAGACAGTCTTAGTAACAGCATTATACTGAGACAGTCTTAACAGCATTATACTGAGACAGTCTTAGTAACAGCATTACACTGAGCCAGTCTTAGTAACAGCATTATACTGAGACAATCTTAGTAACAGCATTATACTGAAACAGTCTTAGTAACAGCATTATACTGAGACAGTCTTAACAGCATTATACTGAGACAGTCTTAACAGCATTATACTGAGACAGTCTTAACAGCATTATACTGAGACAGTCTTAGTAACAGCATACTGACAGACTCAGAGAGTGGAAAAATCCCTAATTTTCTCTCTCCGTCTCTCCCCTCACTTCCTCTGTCTCTCCGTGATTAGCCGTGATTTAATTAGAGAACAAAAGAACATGACATCTTCCACAGATTAGAATCAACTACACACACACACACACACACACACACACACACACACACACACACACACACACACACACACACACACACACACACACACACACACACACACACACACACACACACACACACACACACACACACACACACACACACAAATATTTACACAAGAAGCCACCTAATATCACACAGTCAAAAGTGATGATAAATAATAAATACATAGAGGGATGAGACATGAAAAGAGAACAGATACAGCCGGGAGGGAAGGGAGATTCAGATATGGGCAGGAAGGCGGGTGTGAGAGTACTCTGAGGACGGACGGACGGACGGACGGACGGACGGACGGACGGACGGACGGACGGACGGACGGACGGACAGACAGACAGACAGACAGACAGACAGACATTAGTACTCAGTGCTCAGTATGTTTATGAACTTCAGAGAAACAGAGAAGCATCGCAGCAAAGACTCAATAACCTTTCCCTGGCTCTAGAGGTGGAGAGAGAGAGAGAGAGATAAATAGATTGAGATAGAGAGAGAATTAAACGAGAGTCATCCCCGCTGTCCTCTCACGTTCACAATGACAGTAATTACGCAGAAGGTCATTCAATTAAAAGGGGCCCTGCACCTACGCGGTCCCACATGGAAAATAAATTACTGCTAATTAAACGAATCAACCCTCGACCCCGCGGCGAGGGGGAGAGATGACGACATGCGGGGGAGTGGCGCTCAACGGTAACCTTTCTCATCTCCACCACCGCGACTCCCAGAAACCTGTGGAGGCACAGAGAATGAGTGTGGAAAAGCAATTAATACACATGTTTGTGTATAGGGTGTCTAGGGTTGCACAATTCTGGGAACTTTCAATACATTCCCTGGTTTTCCCGAAATCCTGGTTGGAGGATTCCCAAAAGCAGGAGGGAATAAACCGAAAATCTGACTTCCTCCAACCGGGATTTCTGGAAATCCAAGGAATTTATTGAAAGTTCCTTGAATTTTGCAACCCTGGTTGTGACACTTCATAATGATTGGTCTAGACTATTACTAGGCTGTGCGGTGGACATTTCTGCTGGTACTGTTAGGACGGTGAATGAGTGGTAGATTTACCTCACTAAGTAAGTAACAAAGTAGGTAGCTTTGCAGGAGCCTTGGATTAATTGAGTGCTAGGTCTAAGACTGCATCAACGTGTTCTGCGGTGCTATGACTGCATCAGCGTGTTCTGCAGTGCTATGACTGCATCAGCGTGTTCTGCGGTGCTATGACTGCATCAGCGTGTTCTGCAGTGCTATGACTGCATCAGCGTGTTCTGCAGTGCTATGACTGCATCAGCGTGTTCTGCAGTGCTATGATTGCATCAGCGTGTTCTGCGGTGCTATGACTGCATCAGCGTGTTCTGCGGTGCTATGATTGCATCAGCGTGTTCTGCGGTGCTATGACTGCATCAGCGTGTTCTGCAGTGCTATGACTGCATCAGCGTGTTCTGCAGTGCTATGACTGCATCAGCGTGTTCTACGGTGCTATGACTGCATCAGCGTGTTCTGCAGTGCTATGACTGCATCAGCGTGTTCTGCGGTGCTATGACTGCATCAGCGTGTTCTACAGTGCTATGACTGCATCAGCGTGTTCTGCGGTGCTATGACTGCATCAGCGTGTTCTGCGGTGGTATGACTGCATCAGCGTGTTCTGCAGTGCTATGACTGCATCAGCGTGTTCTGCAGTGCTATGACTGCATCAGCGTGTTCTGCAGTGCTATGACTGCATCAGCGTGTTCTGCAGTGCTATGACTGCATCAGCGTGTTCTACGGTGCTATGACTGCATCAGCGTGTTCTGCAGTGCTATGACTGCATCAGCGTGTTCTGCAGTGCTATGACTGCATCAGCGTGTTCTGCAGTGCTATGACTGCATCAGCGTGTTCTGCGGTGCTATGACTGCATCAGCGTGTTCTGCAGTGCTATGACTGCATCAGCGTGTTCTGCGGTGCTATGACTGCATCAGCGTGTTCTGCAGTGCTATGACTGCATCAACGTGTTCTGCAGTGCTATGACTGCATCAGCGTGTTCTGCGGTGCTATGACTGCATCAGCGTGTTCTGCAGTGCTATGATTGCATCAGCGTGTTCTGCGGTGCTATGACTGCATCAGCGTGTTCTGCAGTGCTATGACTGCATCAGCGTGTTCTGCAGTGCTATGACTGCATCAGCGTGTTCTGCGGTGCTATGACTGCATCAGCGTGTTCTGCGGTGCTATGACTGCATCAGCATGTTCTACAGTGCTATGACTGTGTGTTCAGCGTGTTCTGCGGTGCTATGACTGCATCAGCGTGTTCTGCGGTGCTATGACTGCATCAGCGTGTTCTACAGTGCTATGACTGCATCAGTGTGTTCTGCAGTGCTATGACTGCATCAGCGTGTTCTGCAGTGCTATGACTGCATCAGCGTGTTCTACAGTGCTATGACTGCATCAGTGTGTTCTGCAGTGCTATGACTGCATCAGCGTGTTCTGCGGTGCTGTGACTGCATCAGCGTGTTCTGCGGTGCTATGACTGCATCAACGTGTTCTGCAGTGCTATGACTGCATCAGCGTGTTCTGCGGTGCTATGATTGCATCAGCGTGTTCTGCGGTGCTATGACTGCATCAACGTGTTCTGCAGTGCTATGACTGCATCAGCGTGTTCTGCGGTGCTATGACTGCATCAGCGTGTTCTGCAGTGCTATGACTGCATCAGCGTGTTCTGCGGTGCTATGACTGCATCAGCGTGTTCTGCAGTGCTATGACTGCATCAGCGTGTTCTGCAGTGCTATGACTGCATCAGCGTGTTCTGCGGTGCTATGATTGCATCAGCGTGTTCTGCGGTGCTATGACTGCATCAGCGTGTTCTGCGGTGCTATGACTGTGTGTTCAGCGTGTTCTGCGGTGCTATGACTGCATCAGCGTGTTCTGCGGTGCTATGACTGCATCAGTGTGTTCTGCAGTGCTATGACTGCATCAGCGTGTTCTGCGGTGCTGTGACTGCATCAGCGTGTTCTGCAGTGCTATGACTGCATCAGCGTGTTCTGCAGTGCTATGACTGCATCAGCGTGTTCTGCAGTGCTATGACTGCATCAGCGTGTTCTACGGTGCTATCACTGCATCAGCGTGTTCTGCGGTGCTATGACTGCATCAGTGTGTTCTGCAGTGCTATGACTGCATCAGCGTGTTCTGCGGTGCTATGACTGCATCAGCGTGTTCTGCGGTGCTATGACTGCATCAGTGTGTTCTGCAGTGCTATGACTGCATCAGCGTGTTCTGCAGTGCTATGACTGCATCAGTGTGTTCTGCAGTGCTATGACTGCATCAGCGTGTTCTGCGGTGCTATGACTGCATCAGCGTGTTCTACGGTGCTATGACTGCATCAGTGTGTTCTGCAGTGCTATGACTGCATCAGCGTGTTCTGCGGTGCTATGACTGCATCAGCGTGTTCTACGGTGCTATGACTGCATCAGCGTGTTCTGCGGTGCTATGACTGCATCAGCGTGTTCTGCAGTGCTATGACTGCATCAGCGTGTTCTGCAGTGCTATGACTGCATCAGCGTGTTCTACGGTGCTATGACTGCATCAGCGTGTTCTGCGGTGCTATGACTGCATCAGCGTGTTCTGCAGTGCTATGACTGCATCAGCGTGTTCTGCAGTGCTATGACTGCATCAGCGTGTTCTGCAGTGCTATGACTGCATCAGCGTGTTCTGCAGTGCTATGACTGCATCAGCGTGTTCTGCAGTGCTATGACTGCATCAGCGTGTTCTGCAGTGCTATGACTGCATCAGCGTGTTCTGCGGTGCTATGACTGCATCAGCGTGTTCTGCGGTGCTATGACTGCATCAGCGTGTTCTGCGGTGCTATGACTGCATCAGCGTGTTCTGCGGTGCTATGACTGCATCAGCGTGTTCTGCGGTGCTATGACTGCATCAGCGTGTTCTGCGGTGCTATGACTGTGTGTTCAGCGTGTTCTGCGGTGCTATGACTGCATCAGCGTGTTCTACGGTGCTATGACTGCATCAGCGTGTTCTACAGTGCTATGACTGCATCAGCGTGTTCTGCAGTGCTATGATTGCATCAGCGTGTTCTGCAGTGCTATGACTGCATCAGTGTGTTCTGCAGTGCTATGACTGCATCAGCGTGTTCTACAGTGCTATGATTGCATCAGCGTGTTCTGCGGTGCTATGACTGCATCAGCGTGTTCTGCAGTGCTATGACTGCATCAGCATGTTCTGCGGTGCTATGACTGCATCAGCGTGTTCTGCGGTGCTATGACTGCATCAGCGTGTTCTGCAGTGCTATGACTGCATCAGCGTGTTCTGCAGTGCTATGACTGCATCAGTGTGTTCTGTGGTGCTATGACTGCATCAGTGTGTTCTGCAGTGCTATGACTGCATCAGCGTGTTCTACAGTGCTATGACTGCATCAGCGTGTTCTACGGTGCTATGATTGCATCAGTGTGTTCTGCAGTGCTATGACTGCATCAGCGTGTTCTACAGTGCTATGACTGCATCAGTGTGTTCTGCAGTGCTATGACTGCATCAGCGTGTTCTGCCGTGCTATGACTGCATCAGCGTGTTCTGCCGTGCTATGACTGCATCAGCGTGTTCTGCCGTGCTATGACTGCATCAGCGTGTTCTGCAGTGCTATGACTGCATCAGCGTGTTCTGCGGTGCTATGACTGCATCAGCGTGTTCTGCGGTGCTATGACTGCATCAGCGTGTTCTGCGGTGCTATGACTGCATCAGCGTGTTCTGCAGTGCTATGACTGCATCAGTGTGTTCTGCAGTGCTATGACTGCATCAGCGTGTTCTGCGGTGCTATGACTGCATCAGCGTGTTCTGCAGTGCTATGACTGCATCAGCGTGTTCTGCGGTGCTATGACTGCATCAGCGTGTTCTGCAGTGCTATGACTGCATCAGCGTGTTCTGCGGTGCTATGACTGCATCAGCGTGTTCTGCGGTGCTATGACTGCATCAGCGTGTTCTGCGGTGCTATGACTGCATCAGCGTGTTCTGCGGTGCTATGACTGCATCAGCGTGTTCTGCAGTGCTATGACTGCATCAGCGTGTTCTGCTGTGCTATGACTGCATCAGCGTGTTCTGCGGTGCTATGACTGCATCAGCGTGTTCTACAGTGCTATGACTGCATCAGCGTGTTCTGCGGTGCTATGACTGCATCAGCGTGTTCTACGGTGCTATGACTGCATCAGCGTGTTCTGCGGTGCTATGACTGCATCAGCGTGTTCTACAGTGCTATGACTGCATCAGCGTGTTCTGCAGTGCTATGACTGCATCAGCGTGTTCTGCAGTGCTATGACTGCATCAGCGTGTTCTACAGTGCTATGACTGCATCAGCGTGTTCTGCAGTGCTATGACTGCATCAGCGTGTTCTGCAGTGCTATGACTGCATCAGCGTGTTCTGCGGTGCTATGACTGCATCAGCGTGTTCTGCGGTGCTATGACTGCATCAGCGTGTTCTGCGGTGCTATGACTGCATCAGTGTGTTCTGCAGTGATATGACTGCATCAGCGTGTTCTACAGTGCTATGACTGCATCAGTGTGTTCTGTGGTGCTATGACTGCATCAGCGTGTTCTACGGTGCTATGACTGCATCAGCGTGTTCTGCAGTGCTATGACTGCATCAGCGTGTTCTGCAGTGCTATGACTGCATCAACGTGTTCTGCAGTGCTATGACTGCATCAGCGTGTTCTGCAGTGCTATGACTGCATCAGCGTGTTCTGCAGTGCTATGACTGCATCAGCGTGTTCTACGGTGCTATGACTGCATCAACGTGTTCTGCAGTGCTATGACTGCATCAGCGTGTTCTGCGGTGCTATGACTGCATCAGCGTGTTCTGCGGTGCTATGACTGCATCAGCGTGTTCTGCGGTGCTATGACTGCATCAGCGTGTTCTGCGGTGCTATGACTGCATCAGCGTGTTCTGCAGTGCTATGACTGCATCAGCGTGTTCTGCAGTGCTATGACTGCATCAGCGTGTTCTACGGTGCTATGACTGCATCAACGTGTTCTGCAGTGCTATGACTGCATCAGCGTGTTCTGCGGTGCTATGACTGCATCAGCGTGTTCTGCGGTGCTATGACTGCATCAGCGTGTTCTGCGGTGCTATGACTGCATCAGCGTGTTCTGCGGTGCTATGACTGCATCAGCGTGTTCTGCAGTGCTATGACTGCATCAACGTGTTCTGCGGTGCTATGACTGCATCAGCGTGTTCTGCAGTGCTATGACTGCATCAACGTGTTCTGCGGTGCTATGACTGGAAACAAGAACCTCTGAGATGTTTGATATGCTTTCATCAGCATTTCATTGGATGAAAATGCATGTTTCTAGAGAATAACATGTTGATATAAATGGTAGTGTGACAAACCTGACAGTGTGATACAACTGCTGTAGCTCCTGTACAGTGTAGAGTGATGCAGTATGCAGTAGACTCCTACGCCTCCACATATCTAACACACTGACAGTGGAGGAGATCCACTCACCCAAACAGACTGAGACATTTGTCAGAAACACCCAACCCATTATACAACCACCACTGTTTTGAAGAGGACGTAGTGACAACCCAAAGAAGAGGCCCTTAGGAGGGTTGTGACTTCATGCCTTGATGTAAAACAATGTTACGTGTTTCACCAGATGGTGAACATGTAAGAGACCTCCACAACTGACCTAGATCAGCATCACTTCCTGTCTGTCTGTCTGTCTGTCTGTCTGTCTGTCTGTCTGTCTGTCTGTCTGTCTGTCTGTCTGTCTGTCTGTCTGTCTGTCTGTCTGTCTGTCTGTCTGTCACAATCCTCTCCTTCTGTCTCTGTCTGTCTGTCTGTCTGTCTGTCTGTCTGTCTGTCTGTCTGTCTGTATGTCTGTCTGTCTGTCTGTCTGTCTGTCTGTCTGTCTGTCTGTCTGTCTGTCTGTCTGTGTCTGTCTGTCTGTCTGTCTGTCTGTCTGTCTGTCTGTCTGTCTGTCACGTTCCTCTCCTTCTGTCTGTCTGTCTGTCTGTCTGTCTGTCTGTCTGTCTGTCTGTCTGTCTGTCTGTCTGTCTGTCTGTCTGTCTGTCATGTTCCTCTCCTTTTGTCTGTCTGTCTGTCACGTTCCTCTCCTTCTGTCTGTCTGTCTCTCTATCACGTTCCTTTCCTACTGTGATTATTTTCCTAGTTTGTACTTTCTGTCTGTCTCTGTCTGTCTGTCTGTCTGTCTGTCTGTCTGTCTGTCTGTCTGTCTGTCTGTCTGTCTGTCTGTCTGTCTGTCTGTCTGTCTGTCTGTCTGTCTGTCACTGTCCTTATTTCTTGTGACGGCAGCGCATCGGTTACCCTCTGGTCTTGACATGATGCTCATTCACTTGCCAAACTACACTGATTCAGGGGGAACCCAACAGCACTGCACTGGAACTTTGGACTCTGCAGTTACAGAGCAAGTGTGATGTGTCCTGCGTCAGAAAAGTCCAGTCCCCTTGACAGAGGCCATAGTGCTCTTATACAACCTACTCCCTCAACTGTGACAGTAGAGAACCAGAGAGGAGAGAGAGGCTAGATAACCAACTGTGACAGTAGAGAACCAGAGAGGAGAGAGAGGCTAGATAACCAACTGTGACAGTAGAGAACCAGAGAGGAGAGAGAGGCTAGATAACCAACTGTGACAGTAGAGAACCAGAGAGGAGAGAGAGGCTAGATAACCAACTGTGACAGTAGAGAACCAGAGAGGAGAGAGGCTATATAACCAACTGTGACAGTAGAGAACCAGAGAGGAGCACATTATCAATATTACTTTACTAAGATATTTCAGAGGTTGTGTATATCACATTTATTTTATTTAACTACTTTATTATTTCATTAAGTTATCTCATTTCTATGGAGCTGCTACCTATGCTGTCTGACAAAATCACTATTTTACTACTTCTTCAAAGTGAATAAGGCAGACTGCTGAATAACAACTATCCATCACTTAGATCCTGTATTTTCAGGTAGAGTTACCTCTCGAAGCATCTGCTTTCCATCCCCATCTCTGTGTCTGCTCCACACTGACCGGACAAGTAGACGGGCGGGCAATGGATTATGGTCATTGTTAATTACCACGTTTTCTGCGCTATACTATGTAGAATATTGACCTGTTGGAAACTACAACTTCCTACTACATCACACAGTTTGTGCTTGATCTGATCTATCTCTAGAGAAACTGCAGCGCAGTGTGCGCATTGAGCTCACAGAAAACCCCCCAAAGGAAATGGAATCCAAATACCTTAACCAACGTCGGTCAATTAGTTGTTTAAAAACCCCCAAAATAAGCCACATTTTGGTTAATCGCTCAGCACTACTAGATAAAATGTGACAGCAGAGAAGCGCAGAGAGGAGAGAGGCTAGATAAACAACTGTAGGGCTATCTTCCTCAATTAAGTAGCTACCACAGAGAGAGAGACGCAGATCTTTTGTCACCATAGGACCAGAGGTGATGCGTTATCTGATATCGAGTGGCCCACGTTAACTCCCGGGCCAAGCAGAGATGACACCAACCGTGTCAACCGCAGCAGCTGCTGAGGGATCGGTTGGTGTGTGTGTGTCCGGGGACATAATACTCTGGCGCCTTCGGCTGTCATGGGCCAAAACTAAAATCCACAGAATGAACATGTGCCATTAAAACATGGCCGCAGTCTCCATGGTCTGGAATGCCTGAGAATCAGGCTTGATACAAGATGATTTACGTACAGAATAAAATGTTTAACATCAGTCCGGGTGTGGTGTGTATCCCCTGGCATTCTCTCATAGGCCTAACCCACTAAATCAGACCATGACGCAGAACTGAAAGTATTCTTTCAAGGGCCAGGTGCCAAACCTCCCGCTTTTCCCACTGCGCCCTCATGACCTCACGGTTGGCATGGCGGTTGGCTAAAGCCTCTCCAGACAACACAGCCATACTGCCCTCCCATATGGCTGACATTATGTCCTGCTGAGATCATTAATAATTGTAATTAATACACGGTAATAAAATACAAGACCAATTGAATTAATCAGCATGAAGAGATGGGATTAATTAAGGCTTGGGGGCTCTGGACTGTACTGCTGTTCATGATCTGTCTGGTCTGTCTGTCATATCTGGTCTGTCTAATCTGTCTGGTCTGTCCTGTCTGTCTGCCTACCTGCCTGTCTGTCCTGTCTGGTCTGCCTGTCTTGTCTGGTCTGTCTGTCCTGTCTCTTTGTCCTGTCCAGTCTGTCTGTCCTGTCCAGTCTGCCTATCTGTCTGTCCTGCCTCTCTGTCCTGTCCGGTCTGCCTATCTGTCTGTCCAGCCTCTCTGTCCTGTCCAGTCTGCCTATCTGTCTGTCCAGCCTCTCTGTCCTGTCCAGTCTGCCTATCTGTCTGTCCAGCCTCTCTGTCCTGTCCAGTCTGCCTATCTGTCCAGTCTGCCTATCTGTCCAGTCTGCCTATCTGTCTGTCCAGCCTTTCTGTCCTGTCCAGTCTGCCTATCTGTCTGTCCAGCCTCTCTGTCCTGTCCAGTCTGCCTATCTGTCTGTCCAGCCTCTCTGTCCTGTCCAGTCTGCCTATCTGTCTGTCCTGCCTCTCTGTCCTGTCCAGTCTGCCTATCTGTCTGTCCTGCCTCTCTGTCCTGTCCGGTCTGCCTATCTGTCTGTCCTGCCTCTCTGTCCTGTCCAGTCTGCCTATATGTCCTTCCTGCCTCTCTGTCCTGTCCGGTCTGCCTATCTGTCTGTCCTGCCTCTCTGTCCTGTCCAGTCTGCCTATCTGTCTGTCCAGCCTCTCTGTCCTGTCCAGTCTGCCTATCTGTCTGTCCTGCCTCTCTGTCCTGTCCAGTCTGCCTCTCTGTCCTGTCCGGTCTGCCTATCTGTCTGTCCTGCCTCTCTATCCTGTCCAGTCTGCCTATCTGTCTGTCCTGCCTCTCTGTCCTGTCCAGTCTGCCTATCTGTCTGTCCTGCCTCTCTGTCCTGTCCAGTCTGCCTATCTGTCTGTCCTGCCTCTCTGTCCTGTCCAGTCTGCCTATCTGTCTGTCCAGCCTCTCTGTCCTGTCCAGTCTGCCTATCTGTCTGTCCAGCCTCTCTGTCCTGTCCAGTCTGCCTATCTGTCCAGTCTGCCTATCTGTCCAGTTTGCCTATCTGTCTGTCCAGCCTTTCTGTCCTGTCCAGTCTGCCTATCTGTCTGTCCAGCCTCTCTGTCCTGTCCAGTCTGCCTATCTGTCTGTCCTGCCTCTCTGTCCTGTCCAGTCTGCCTATCTGTCTGTCCTGCCTCTCTGTCCTGTCCGGTCTGCCTATCTGTCTGTCCTGCCTCTCTGTCCTGTCCAGTCTGCCTATATGTCTGTCCTGCCTCTCTGTCCTGTCCGGTCTGCCTATCTGTCTGTCCTGCCTCTCTGTCCTGTCCAGTCTGCCTATCTGTCTGTCCAGCCTCTCTGTCCTGTCCAGTCTGCCTATCTGTCTGTCCAGCCTCTCTGTCCTGTCCAGTCTGCCTATCTGTCTGTCCTGCCTCTCTGTCCTGTCCAGTCTGCCTCTCTGTCCTGTCCGGTCTGCCTATCTGTCTGTCCTGCCTCTCTATCCTGTCCAGTCTGCCTATCTGTCTGTCCTGCCTCTCTGTCCTGTCCAGTCTGCCTATCTGTCTGTCCTGCCTCTCTGTCCTGTCCAGTCTGCCTATCTGTCTGTCCTGCCTCTCTGTCCTGTCCAGTCTGCCTATCTGTCTGGTCTGTTTGAGCTCAATAGGCCAATTTAACGTCAATTCTGTCCCTGTCTTGCATCTTTAGTGCTCTCCTCATCTCCACAGCTTGATCATGTTTTCTGTGTATCACTGGGTGGGGTTAAGGTCACTAGATATGTTTTAGCCTCATGCAATTTACCATTGGTCAACTGCAAAACATACAGAATGCTTTATCACGGGTACTGACCAAGACCAGACAGAGAGCACACATTACACCGGTTTTAAGGTCTCTGCACTGACTGCCTGTGATTTATAGAATTCATTTTAAGATTCTTCTGGTTTTAAAACAAGCCACGAGTGTGAAGCCCAATACATGTCAGACATGCTTTTAAGTTATGTACCCAGTAGGTCCCTCAGGTCCTCTGCCACTGGCCTTTAACTATCCCAAAGCCGAGAACCAAGAGGCATGGAAGCAGCCTTTAGTTACTATGCCCCCAGCCTCTGGAACAGCCTGCCAGAGAACCTGAGGGGGGCTGAAACTGTAGACATATTTAAAAGAGATCTTAAAATAGCTTTTCATCTTTGCTTTTCCTCAGGGTGCTTTTTAGTCGTTAGTTTTTTATTGGTATTATTTAGTTTTTTTATCCTCTTATGTTTGGGGTGTAGTAAATATTTCCGATTTTATTTTCATTGTTTTTATTAGTTATTGTTCTGTGAAGCACATTGTGTTGCATGTCTGAAATGTTCTGTAGAAATAAAGCTTGATTTGATTATGGAACAATGTTCACCCCTGTCCTAAATGGATAATTATAAGGGGAAACTGTTATGGCTTCTAATTGCCAAATGGTAAAGCCAATAAACTGTAAATGCTTTAGCTGACATGTTAAAGGACAAGCAGGATGACTATTTCTGTACACCCCAACGGCAGAGAAAAACACAAGGCCAAATGCAGACTAACCTCCACTCTATGGACACCTACAGGCACAATTATCCTTCATGTCAATGCCACCACAAATGAACGCCATTTGTCACAGCTACGTTACATCATTTGCTAATGTGGAGCTTGCACCATTTGTAGACTCAGTTAAAGGAGATGTGTACAGCCACCTTACATCCAGTTGTCAAGGAGGCTGATTGGCATGTAGCTAGGCAACATCCATGACTACCTGTACATGGGAATAACAGGAGATGGGACCTCAGAACAGTAAGTAGAGTATTACTGGAGCAGACTACTAATCAAGACTACTATCTATCTATCTATCTATCTATCTATCTATCTATCTATCTATCTATCTATCTATCTATCTATCTATCTATCTATCTATCTATCTATCTATCTATCTATCTATCTATCTATCTATCTATCTATCTATCTATCTATCTATCTATCTATCTATCTATCTATCTATCTATCTATCTATCTATCTATCTATCTATCGATCGATCTATCTATCTATCTATCTGTCTATCTATCTGTCTCTCTGTCTCTCTGTCTCTCTGTCTCTCTGTCTATATTCTGTATCTACGATATTTCAAAGCATTTTACAACACGCCAACTTTCACACAGGAAATAAGCCCCTTCAATTACATTTCATTTTTCAACCCAGAGATTTTGTCTGCTCCTATCCAAACCTCTTGGTGTCACCTCATAATCTAAATTGAAACGATAAAAAGAAAAACACTTCTAAAGAGTTAACTGGTACCACATGTGGGAGATGAGGATATGGAAAGCATAAAGCCAGATCTGATTCAGTGAATGATTTCACAGCGACTCAAACGGTGCCAAATTAACTCCAGATTACAATAATACCACTGGTGGGACAATTAAGACGACATAAACACTGCAGAGCTGGGCACCAGGGTACACCTTCTCTCCCTCTGTCTCTCTCTCTCTCGCTCTCTCACACACGCACACATACACACACACACATACACACACACACACACACACACACACACACACACACACACACACACACACACACACACACACACACACACACACACACACACACACACACACACACATGTCCTCAGATTTTTTGGGGGCAAGAAGCCCCTGCACACACACACCCACCCACCCACTCACACAGTATTGTACAGCTAACCTTGTGGGGACACACAATTCAGTCCCATTCAAAATCCTATTTTCCATAACACTTGACCCTAGCTCCTAACACTAATTCTAACCCTAGTTCCTAACCCTAAACCTAAATCTAAACCTAACACTAATTCTACCCTTAACCCTAAACCCCCTAGATATAGCATTTGACCTTGTGGGGACTAACTAAATGTCCCCAGTGGGTCAAACTTGTATTAGTTTACTATTCTTGTGGGGACTTCTGTTCCCCACAAGTATAGTTAAAGACATCCACATCCACACGCACGCACGCACGCACGCACGCACGCACGCACGCACGCACGCACGCACGCACACACACACACACACACACACACATCAATCCATCACCGTGGGGCGAAGGCTAACCTGACAAATAGACAATATCACCAGCAGCTGCCAGGGCTAGGATAATTAATAAAGCTGGCAATATGGGGGAGAAATAAAGACACACACACACACTCAGACATGGAAAGTAGAAAGGGAGGGAGGGGAGGGAGAGCGGGGGAGAGAGAGAGAGAGAGAGAGAGCGAGAGAGAGAGGGAGGGGGCAGAGATGGAAAGAGAGAGAGAGAGAGAGAGAGAGAGAGAGGGAGAGATGGAAAAAGAGAATACAACATGTGATGGAGACACACCCCTCAACACCTGCTACAGGCTCTCTGTCATATGGGGGTGGAGTGTATGTACTGTATGAGTGTGGAAAGGATGTTTTAGGGGCTGTAGTGTGAATACATGGAATGGTGTGTGTTTCCTCTGATGGAGAGACAGCATGTTCCTTAAAGAGAGGAGACACAAGTATGTCACCTGAACCCTGGGGGTGTACGTGTGTCACCTGAACCCTGGGGGTGTACGTGTGTCACCTGAACCCTGGGGGTGTACGTGTGTCACCTGAACCCTGGGGGTGTATGTGTGTCACCTGAACCCTGGGGGTGTGTGTGTCACCTGAACCCTGGAGGTGTATGTGTGTGTGTCACCTGAACCCTGGGGGTGTATGTGTGTGTGTCACCTGAACCCTGAGGGTGTATGTGTGTGTGTCACCTGAACCTGGGGGTGTGTGTGTGTGTGCCACCTGAACCCTGGGGGTGTCTTTGTGTCACCTGAACCCTGGTGGTGCCTGTGGGTGTGTCACCTGAACCCTGGGGGTGCCTGTAGATAGAAACGGTTCCTAATTAGGCTGGGATTCATTCCGATCCGCTGTAGATCCGTGCTACAGAGCGCTTGACATTTGAAGGGTAATTTCTAATTGAACCGACATCTGCAGTGTTTACCTTGAATGCAATCTCCACGAACACGGTAACATTGCCTTTAAAGGTTGCGTTGTCGACAAGCGCGATCAGATTGAATCCCGGCCCTACGTCCCCACAGCTTCATTGAACGAGACAACATGTGTCCTGGTGCACGGCATGGTGTCTGCTGATTAGTGTGTTTACTGTGTACAGATGTGGCTTCTGTTGGATCATCCCACTTCCTTTAAAGAACTTCAAAAGGCCCCATGGCGGTGGGCGCATGTTTGCTTGCAGCTTGCCTCTTTAGACAAAGACTATGTGGGCATTAAAGCGCTGAGCTTCATAGAGAAGAAAAAAAAACAGGCATTACATGAGCCTTTACACAGTATACATAAACATGTCCATGTGCTCTCCCCACTCCCACACAGACATACAGAATGTACACATTAGTTCAAACAGACACAACGTGGGTCTTCGCTCATTCCTTCATCTGTGGCGCTATGCTAATATGATTAGCCTGGATTATGGTAATGAGGGACGGGGATCGGGTTGGTGCCGGGCGGGATGTTGCGCTCCTCGTTTGGGGGACGAGTTAATTGGTTAGGCTGCTTTGATGTTCCCGGGGTGGGAGGGGAAAGAGAGGCGAAGAGGGGACTGTACAGTATGTGTGTGTGGAAGGGGCGTGAGGGGGTTGTGAGAATCTGACTGTTGTGTTGTGTGTTAGCTGGTTCCAAGGGAGAAGGCCCTGGAGTTTGACTCCAGGACTGAAGACTTTTCTGTTGTTCCACCCTCTCTTCTACCCTCTCTACGCCCCATCCCTTCACCTGATCAGGGTATTGATGTACACTACCGTTCAAAAGTTTGGGGTCACTTAGAAATGTCCTTGTTTTTTAAATTTTTAAATTTTATTATTATTTTTATTTTATTTTACCCCCTTTTCTCCCCAATTTCGTGGTATCCAATTGTTAGTAATTACTATCTTGTCTCATCGCTACAACTCCCGTACGGGCTTGGGAGAGACGAAGGTCAGTGGTCAGTGACGAAGGTCAGTGACGAAGGTCAGACGAAGCCATGTGTCCTCCGAAACACAACCCAACCAAGCCGCACTGCTTCTTAACACAGCGCGCCTCCAACCCGGAAGCCAGCCGCACCAATGTGTCGGAGGAAACACCGGGCACCTAGCTGCCTTGGTTAGCGCGCACTGCGCCCGGCCCGCCACAGGAGTCGCTGGTGCGCGATGAGACAAGGATATCCCTACCGGCCAAACCCTCCCTAACCCGGACGACGCTAGGCCAATTGTGTGTCGCCCCACGGACCTTGCGGTCGCGGCCGGCTGCGACAGAGCCTGGGCGCGAACCCAGAGTCTCTGGTGGCACAGCTAGCGCTGCGATTCAGTGCCCTAGACCACTGCGCCACCCGGGAGGCCCTGAAATGTCCTTGTTTTTGAAAGAAAAGCACATTTTTGTCCATTAAAATAACATTAAATTGATCAGAAATACAGTGTAGACATTGTAAAAGGCTATTGTAGCTGGAAATGGCAGATTTTTTTATGGAATATCTTCATAGGCGTACAGAGGTCCATTATCAGCAACCATCACTCCTGTGTTCCAATGGCACATTGTGTTAGCTAATCCAAGTTTATCATTTTAAAAGGCTAATTGATCATTAAAAAACCCTTTAGCAATTATGTTAGCACAGCTGAAAACTGTTGTCCTGATAAAAGAAGCAATAAAACTGGCCTTCTTTAGACTCGTTAAGTATCTGGAGCATCAGCATTTGTGGGTTCGATTACAGGCTCAAAATGGTCAGAAACAAAGACTTTCTGTTAAGCGGAGCGACACAGGGGAACCCAAGAGCAAACTCAGAAGAGGAAACAGGGATAAATGAATCAAAATATTTATTGTTACACATGGAGATATGGAGTGCAGATCCGGGGAAGCTCGGAGGAATTGCAGAAAAACAAGATGTGGAGACTGAGGTTGGAGTTGGCTGAGTAGAACAGGGTGAACAGGTCCTGATGGGAATCCAAGGTAGTGGCGGTGAGTAAAGTCCAGAGCAAGGTAGTTGGGTGGTGAGATGTGGAACGGGAGACAGGAGCCAGAGACAGAGCGGTAACTGCAATGAGAGGATAAACGGTGTCAGGCAGGGAAACAGGCACAGCAGTGTAACAGGATCTTGAATATTCATAAATGGCTAGAATCATGAACTGGCTGAGCAGAGATTACGATCTGGCAGAGTGGAAGTGGCAGGACTGAGTATTTGTAGAGGTCTTGATTAGAGGTCGACCGATTATGATTTTTCAACGCCGATACCGATTATTGGAGGACCAAAAAAGCCGTTACCGATTAATCGGACGATTTTTTTAATGTATTTGTAATAATGACAATTACAACAATACTGAATGAACACTTATTTTAACTTAATATAATACATCAATTAATTCAATTTAGCCTCAAATAAATAATGAAACATGTTCAATTTGGTTAAAATAATGCAAAAACAAAGTGTTGGAGAAGAAAGTAAAAGTGCAATATGTGCCATGTAAGAAAGCTAACGTTTAAGTTCCTTGCTCAGAACATGAGAACATATGAAAGCTGGTGGTTCCTTTTAACACGAGTCTTCAATATTTCCAGGTAAGAAGTTTTAGGTTGTAGTTATTATAGGAATTATAGGACTATTTCTCTCTATACGATTTGTATTTCATATACCTTTGACTATTGGATGTTCTTATAGGCCCTTTAGTATTGCCAGTGTAACAGTATAGCTTCCATCCCTCTCCTCGCTGCTACCTGGGCTCGAACCAGGAACACATCGACAACAGCCACCCTCGAAGCAGCGTTACCCATGCAGAGCAAGGGGAACAAGTACTCCAAGTCTCAGAGCGAGTGACGTTTGAAACGCTATTAGCGCGCACCCCGCTAACTAGCTAGCCATTTCACATCGGTTACACCAGCCTAATCTCGGGAGTTGATAGGCTTGAAGTCATAAACAGCACAATGCTTGAAGCATTGCGAATAGCTGCTGGCAAAACGCACAAAAGTGCTGTTTGAATGAATACTTACGAACCTGCTGGTGCCTACCATCGCTCAGTCAGACTGCCTTAGGTCATTAATATGGTCGAATCCGGAAACTATCATCTCGAAAACAAAACGTTTATTCTTTCAGTGAAATACGGAACCGTTCCGTATTTTATCTAATGGGTGGCATCCATAAGTCTAAATATTCCTGTTACATTGCACAACCTTCAATGTTATGTCATAATTACGTAAAATTCTGGCAAATTAGTTCGCAATGAGCCAGGCGGCCCAAACTGTTGCATATGCCCTGACTCTGCGTGCAATGAACGCAAGAGAAGTGTCACAATTTTACCTGGTTAATATTGCCTGCTAACCTGGATTTCTTTTAGCTAAATATGCAGGTTTAAAAATATATACTTCTGTGTATTGATTTTAAGAAAGGCATTGATGTTTATGGTTAGGTACACGTTGGAGCAATGACAGTCCTTTTTCGCGAATGCGCACTGCATCGATTATATGCAACGCAGGACACGCTAGATAAACTAGTAATATCATCAACCATGTGTAGTTATAACTAGTGATTATGATTGATTGATTGATTGTTTTTTATAAGATAAGTTTAATGCTAGCTAGCAACTTACCTTGGCTTCTTACTGCATTCACGTAACAGGCGGGCTCCTCGTGAGGCAGGTGGTTAGAGCGTTGGACTAGTTAACCTCAAGGTTGCAAGATTGAATCCCTGAGCTGACAAGGTAAAAATCTGTCGTTCTGCCCCTGAACAAGGCAGTTAACCCACCGTTCCTAGGCCGTCATTGAAAATAAGAATGGGTGCCTCCCGGGTGGCGCAGTGGTCTAGGGCACTGCATCGCAGTGCTAACTGCGCCACCAGAGTCTCTGGGTTCGCGCCCAGGCTCTGTCGCAGCCGGCCGCGACCGGGAGGTCCGTGGGGCGACGCACAATTGGGCTAGCGTCGTCCGGGTTAGGGTGGGTTTGGCCGGTAGGGATATCCTTGTCTCATCGCGCTCCAGCGACTCCTGTGGCGGGCCGGGCGCAGTGCGTGCTAACCAAGGGGGCCAGGTGCACGGTGTTTCCTCCGACACATTGGTGCGGCTGGCTTCCGGGTTGGAGGCGCGCTGTGTTAAAGAAGCAGTGCGGCTTGGTTGGGTTGTGCTTCGGAGGACGCATGGCTTTCGACCTTCGTCTCTCCCGAGCCCGTACGGGAGTTGTAGCGATGAGACAAGATAGTAATTACTAGCGATTGGATACCACGAAAATTGGGGAGAAAAGGGGATAAAAAAAATAAAATAAAAAAAAAATAAGAATGGGTTCTTAACTGACTTGCCTAGTTAAATAAAGGTGTAAAAAAAACAAAAAAAAACAAAACAATTGGCGTCCAAAATTACCGATTTCCGATTGTTATGAAAACTTGAAATCGGACCTAATTAATCGGCCATTCCGATTGATCGGTCGACCTCTAGTCTTCATTATGGAACGAGTTGCAGCTGGTAGGGATCTGCTCTGACTCCAGCACACCTGTCTCCAACCACACAATCATACAGAGAGGGAGAGGGAGAGAGAGAGAGTGTACAGGGGGAGTAACTGCAGGTCAAGAAGACACCGGATGAACACCAGAGGGCGTAGCAGGAGCAGATGTGACACTTTCTTCTGAAACTCGTCATTCTATTCTTGTACTGAGAAATGAAGGCTATTCCATGCGAGAAATTGCCAAGAAACTGAAGATCTCGTACAATGCTGTGTACTACTCCCTTCACAGAACAGCTCAAACTGGCTCTAACCAAAATAGAAAGAGGAGTGGGAGGCCCCGGTGCACAACTGAGCAAGAGGACAAGTACATGAGTGTGTCTAGTTTGAGAATTCCTTCACCTGATCAGGGTATTGATGTATAACTCCCATCCCTTCACCTGATCAGGCTATTGATGTATAACTCCCATCCCTTCACCTGATCAGGCTATTGATGTATAACCTGGCACTCCTCAACATACCAACTGATCCAAACAGGATTAGAAGATCAAGCTCTAGCAGATATACATAACTGTACACCCAAATAAACCACAACCATTAGCTCTATGAAACCCTGCATATCTTTATGTAACGGGGCATAACACTATAAAGACGGCCTGCTTAGTTTCATGTGAGAAATAGGATTAGGGCATGACTCGCCCACACAAAGCCCCGAGCGGCTTGGCTGAACCATGGTGGATGTCCTTAAGAGCAGGCATAGTAAACATAAAGACAACACCCCCACAGGACTGTCACAGGACGTCTGACAGTAAGCACAAGTGTCATATAATATACTGCAGCTTCTGTTGGCAACTAAACTGGGGGTTGTGAGAATGATGGTATTTCCTGTGACAATTCTGGGTTTCATTGATAACGTTTTTATATTGTAAATATACATTTTTCTGTACATCCAAAGGGGATGGATATTTATATAGCCAATGTTAGTCTTGTCTAAAAGTACCCGATGAGGGGCATAGATTCACCCAAGTAAACCTCTATCATTTCAAACATCAGATTCCAGTGTCTCCAGTGAGAAAATAAATAACCATATTCATAATTAACTTTCAGATACAAAATAGCTACAATGATAGATAAACACTGAGCATCCTTCATTTAAAACCACAAATCATTTCAAAAGGCAGGAGAATTTACAATAGAACGGATGTCCAGTAATTACCTCAAACCAATTTAAAGCTATTCATACTAGCATGATTATACATTGCACATTTTTTATGATTTCAAATTAAGGATAATAACAGTCGTGATGGGGTCCTGTATGATTGATCAACAACAACACAATGCTTCTTAAGTAAAAATCTTGCAATTTTATTTGCATATAAAAGCAGCTAAATATATCACAACGAACTGAAAGAGAGAGAGCAGACCTACAAGGAGGAAACTAACAGCCAGAGAAACAGAAGAGAGAAATAGCTAGAGAGTGTAAAGGAGCATTTACAGTTGCAAAGTTGAGACCGCTTTTGGCAAAAAAAAAAATTGTGCTAGCAAGATTGCATTTACACACAGTGCAAAATGAGAAAGAAAGCTATAAAAACACAAATACTATCAGATTTACAATCGAGAGGACAACTAAACCTTTTTTAGGCAGGTGTGTCGTAAAAGAAAACCAACCACTGCCTGTCGGATAGTGAATTGAGTCTTAAACTCAAAACATTTCCTCTCTCATCCATGAACTTCTACCTTAGGGGCCTCCAACTGCGGTCCTGGGCAGGCTTTTGTTCCAGCCCAGCACTAACAAACCTCCATCAAATAAACAACTACATTATATAGTTAGATGTGTGTTCCTGCTGGACTGGAACAAAAGCCTCCACCCCCAGAAGCACTCAAAGACCGGAGGAGTTGGAGCCCCCTGCTCGACCCTAACAGTGGGAGTAAGACATGAACATTAAAGAAACGTTTCAAGAACATTTGATGGGAGTGGCAAAGAAACAAGCTAAATCAAATACAGGCGAAGACACAAGAAAGAAAATCCCACCAGGATCTTTTCAACCAACAACTTTTAGTACAGATCTTTTACAACATCAATACAGTATATATATATATATATACTGTATATATATACTTGCTCTTCTCCAGATGTATCAGAATTGCAGACGGTAGATGTTAGAGTATCCCAAGCGTATAATTTGATAGATTTCTTTCCCTGCTCTGTGGTGTAGTTTGACTGGGTTGATAGACACAAGTGAATAATAAATAAGGTCTTTCTCTGAGCTTGCAGAGGGCGGGGCTCTAGCTGACAACATTAAAGCTAGTTTAAGGCATCGTCCCTATCAGCCAATCAGAAAGCAGAATTGTCCAGGAAACAAAATGAAACCAACCACAAAAAACAAGAATGAACAAAATCAACAATGGCATCCAATACCGACGTTTCCAGCAAACACAAACCCCAAAAACTAAGGAAATTGTACAAATTCACAAAGCATAATTTATCTTACAGATGCAACTGCTTTTTCTTCCATAGCAAGTTTCTATAACCACTCAGCTCCCTATAACCTGCCCCTCCCCACCCCCCCTCTAACCTGCCCCCCCCACCCCCCCTATAACCTGCCCCCCCCCCCGCCTCTAACCTGCCCCCCCCCCCATAACCTGCCCACCCCCCCTATAACCTGCCCACCCCCCCACCCCCTCTAACCCTACACCCCCCCCACACTCTTTCACTTTACAGCTTACAAAATAACAATATTTGAGAGAGACACTTAATATAATTATTTTGACATTATTTGTTAGAAAAAAAAGGTTATTCTGGCCAACAACCCCCCCCCCCCCCCTCTTTCACAGGTCATTCTCAGGAGCTGGAGGGGTTGGGCAGGTCGAACACGATTGGGGGGTTGGTGGGCTGGAAGCTGATCGTGCACGTGGAGGAGTTGATGAACGTGGTGCAGCCGTCAGTCATGATGCCATACCCTGTGGAGGGAAAACGCATCATCAGCACACGCCACGGGGAAGTCAAACGCATCATCAACATTGGCCATGAAGTGAGAAACCGTAGTGTCAAATCGACTAATCAAAACCCCACAGGGTGCGTTCCTTTCTGAGACTTCTTTAATTGTCTCTCCTCTGAACTGAGTCTATTAATTTCTACACCTTTAATTAAAAACATAAAGGATGGAATGAGGGAGGGAGGGACGGAGGGATGGAGGTAGGGACTGAGGGATGGAGGTAGGGACTGAGGGATGGAGGTAGGGACTGAGGTAGGTAGGGGCTGAGGGAGGGAGGGACTGAGGGATGGAGGTAGGGAGGGACTGAGGGAGAGAAGGGAGGGAGAGACTGAGGGAGGGAGGTAGGGAGGGACTGAGGGATTGAGGGAGGGAGATAGGGAGGGAGGGACTGAGGGATGGAGGTAGGGAGGGATAGACTGAGGGAGTGAGAGAGGTAGGGACTGAGGGAGGGAGGTACTGAGGGAGGGACTGAGGGAGTGAGGGAGGGACTGAGGGAGGGAGGGACTGAGGGAAGGAGGTAGGGAAGGAGGGACTGAGGTAGGGAGGGAGGGACTGAAGAATGGAGGTAGGGAGGGAGGGACTGAGGGATGGAGGAAGGGACTGAGGGAGAGAAGGGAGGGACTGAGGGATGGAGGTAGGGACTGAGGAAGGTAGGGGCTGAGGGAGGGAGGGACTGAGGGATGGAGGTAGGGAAGGACTGGGGGAGGGAGGTAGGGAGGGAGGGACTGAGGGAGAGAAGAGAGGGAGGGACTGAGGGAGGGAGGTAGGGAAGGACTGGGGGAGGGAGGTAGGGAGGGAGGGACTGAGGGAGAGAAGAGAGGGAGGGACTGAGGGAGGGAGGTAGGGAAGGACTGGGGGAGGGAGGTAGGGAGGGAGGGACTGAGGGAGGGGGGTGTACTGTAGGCCTCATCTGGTGAGCAGTGGGGCATGTCTTTAGCCCAGAGGTAGATTAGGGGTATGGGTTATCACGTTCCCCATTCATGTCTACCCCTACCCAGTCCCCAACACCACCACCTCCATCCCTGTCTACCCCTACCCAGGCCCCAACACCACCACCTCCATCCCTGTCTACCCCTACCCAGTCCTCAACACCACCACCTCCATCCCTGTCTACCCCATAATGTCTCCAACACCACCACCTCCATCCCTGTCTACCCCTACCCAGTCCCCAACACCACCACCTCCATCCCTGTCTACCCCTACCCAGTCCCCAACACCACCACCTCCATCCCTGTCTACCCCTACCCAGGCCCCAACACCACCACCTCCATCCCTGTCTACCCCATAATGTCTCCAACACCACCACCTCCATCCCTGTCTACCCCTACCCAGTCCCCAACACCACCACCTCCATCCCTGTCTACCCCTACCCAGGCCCCAACACCACCACCTCCATCCCTGTCTACCCCTACCCAGTCCTCAACACCACCACCTCCATCCCTGTCTACCCCATAATGTCTCCAACACCACCACCTCCATCCCTGTCTACCCCTACCCAGTCCCCAACACCACCACCTCCATCCCTGTCTACCCCTACCCAGTCCCCAACACCACCACCTCCATCCCTGTCTACCCCTACCCAGTCCCCAACACCACCACCTCCATCCCTGTCTACCCCTACCCAGGCCCCAACACCACCACCTCCATCCCTGTCTACCCCTACCCAGTCCTCAACACCACCACCTCCATCCCTGTCTACCCCTACCCAGTCCCCAACACCACCACCTCCATCCCTGTCTACCCCTACCCAGGCCCCAACACCACCACCTCCATCCCTGTCTACCCCTACCCAGGCCCCAACACCACCACCTCTATCCCTGTCTACCCCTACCCAGTCCTCAACACCACCACCTCCATCCCTGTCTACCCCTACCCAGTCCCCAACACCACCACCTCCATCCCTGTCTACCCCATAATGTCTCCAACACCACCACCTCCATCCCTGTCTACCCCTACCCAGGCCCCAACACCACCTCCCCCATCCCTGTCTACCCCATAATGTCTCCAACACCACCTCCCCATCCCTGTCTACCCCATAATGTCTCCAACACCACCTCCCCATCCCTGTCTACCCCATAATGTCTCCAACACCACCTCCCCCATCCCTGTCTACCCCATAATGTCTCCAACACCACCTCCCCCATCCCTGTCTACCCCATAATGTCTCCAACACCACCACCTCCATCCCTGTCTACCCCATAATGTCTCCAACACCACCACCCCCATCCCTGTCTACCCCATAATGTCTCCAACTCCACCTCCCCATCCCTGTCTACCCCATAATGTCTCCAACACCACCTCCCCATCCCTGTCTACCCCATAATGTCTCCAACACCACCTCCCCCATCCCTGTCTACCCCATAATGTCTCCAACACCACCTCCCCCACCCTGTCTACCCCATAATGTCTCCAACACCACCTCCCCCATCCCTGTCTACCCCATAATGTCTCCAACTCCACCTCCCCCACCCTGTCTACCCCATAATGTCTCCAACACCACCTCCCCCACCCTGTCTACCCCATAATGTCTCTAACACCACCTCCCCCATCCCTGTCTACCCCATAATGTCTCCAACGCCACCACCCCCATCCCTGTCTACCCCATAATGTCTCCAACACCACCTCCCCCATCCCTGTCTACCCCATAATGTCTCCAACACCACCTCCCCCACCCTGTCTACCCCATAATGTCTTTAACACCACCTCCCCCATCCCTGTCTACCCCATAATGTCTCCAACACCACCTCCATCCCTGTCTACCCCATAATGTCTCCAACTCCACCTCCCCATCCCTGTCTACCCCATAATGTCTCCAACACCACCTCCCCCATCCCTGTCTACCCCATAATGTCTCCAACACCATCACCTCCATCCCTGTCTACCCCATAATGTCTCCAACACCACCTCCCCCATCCCTGTCTACCCCATAATGTCTCCAACACCATCACCTCCATCCCTGTCTACCCCATAATGTCTCCAACTCCACCTCCCCATCCCTGTCTACCCCATAATGTCTCCAACGCCACCACCCCCATCCCTGTCTACCCCATAATGTCTCCAACACCACCACCTCCATCCCTGTCTACCCCATAATGTCTCCAACACCACCACCTCCATCCCTGTCTACCCCATAATGTCTCCAACACCACCACCTCCATCCCTGTCTACCCCATAATGTCTCAAACACCACCTCCCCCATCCCTGTCTACCCCATAATGTCTCCAACACCACCACCTCCATCCCTGTCTACCCCCATAATGTCTCCAACACCACCTCCCCCATCCCTGTCTACCCCATAATGTCTCCAACACCACCTCCCCCATCCCTGTCTACCCCATAATGTCTCCAACACCACCACCTCCATCCCTGTCTACCCCATAATGTCTCCAACACCACCACCTCCATCCCTGTCTACCCCATAATGTCTCAAACACCACCTCCCCCATCCCTGTCTACCCCATAATGTCTCCAACACCACCACCTCCATCCCTGTCTACCCCCATAATGTCTCCAACACCACCTCCCCCATCCCTGTCTACCCCATAATGTCTCCAACACCACCTCCCCCATCCCTGTCTACCCCATAATGTCTCCAACACCACCTCCCCCATCCCTGTCTACCCCATAATGTCTCCAACACCACCTCCCCCATCCCTGTCTACCCCATAATGTCTCCAACTCCACCTCCCCATCCCTGTCTACCCCATAATGTCTCCAACACCACCTCCCCATCCCTGTCTACCCCATAATGTCTCCAACACCACCTCCCCATCCCTGTCTACCCCATAATGTCTCCAACACCACCTCCCCCATCCCTGTCTACCCCATAATGTCTCCAACTCCACCTCCCCATCCCTGTCTACCCCATAATGTCTCCAACACCACCTCCCCATCCCTGTCTACCCCATAATGTCTCCAACACCACCTCCCCATCCCTGTCTACCCCATAATGTCTCCAACACCACCTCCCCCATCCCTGTCTACCCCATAATGTCTCCAACACCACCTCCCCCATCCCTGTCTAAGCAGGAGAAAGTACTGAACAGAAACCCATAAAGACCCATCTCTCTTTCTCTCTAATCCATCCCTACTCCACGGGCTTCTTCTACCCTGGGTCGTGGTGGGGTGTGTGTCTATGGGAGGCATCCTGACTGACCTTCATGTATTCCTCCAAAGGTGTGTAGTTTGGGCCGGACCCTCCTCTGGACCGTGTTGAGCAGCTCCACACAGCCCACCCTCTGCAGCTCCTTAGGAACCCAGTCTCTGAACCCTGAGGAACATGCAAGAAAGACAACAAACCTAGATAAGACAGCAACAATACACTAGCACAATAGTTACTAGGTAAAGCTATGCACCTTTTCTATTTTCCGTAGGTAAAGTCTTATCCCCAGCCTCTACCCCTCTCTCCCTTTCTCCATACTCCGGCCCCAGCCTTAGCTCCAGCCCCCAGCCTTAGCTCCGACCCCAGCCTTAGCTCCGACCCCAGCCTTAGCTCCGGCCCCCAGCCTAAGCTCCGGCCCCCAGCCTAAGCTCCGACCCCAGCCTTAGCTCCGACCCCAGCCTTAGCTCCGACCCCAACCTTAGCTCCGGCCCCAGCCTTAGCTCCGGCCCCCAGCCTTAGCTCCGGCCCCAGCCTTAGCTCCGGCCCCCAGCCTTAGCTCCGGCCCCCAGCCTTAGCTCCGGCCCCCAGCCTTAGCTCCGGCCCCCAGCCTTAGCTCCGGCCCCCAGCCTTAGCTCCGGCCCCCAGCCTTAGCTCCGGCCCCCAGCCTTAGCTCCGACCCCAGCCTTAGCTCCGGCCCCAGTCAATCGTTTCCAGCGTCTGTCACACTGGTGTGAAATCGAGTTTCCATGCAATCAAACAGCACCCGTAGCAGTAGTAGTAGTAGTAGTAGTAGTAGTAGTAGTAGTAGTAGTAGTAGTAGTGGTGGCAGTAGTAGTAGTAGTAGTAGTAGTAGCCGGAGAGGAAGGACATCTGTCAATAATGCCAGACACAGAATAGAAAGACACAGAGGGACAAGAACAACTGTAGCTCCACAACTGAAGCTAAACAACTAAGGAAAACAACTGAAGCTAAACAGCTAAGTGAAGCTCAACAACTGAAGCTAAACAACTGAAGCTAAACAACTGAAGCTCAACAACTAAGGAAAACAACTGAAGCTAAACAGCTAAGTGAAGCTCAACAACTGAAGCTAAACAACTGAAGCTAAACAACTGAAGCTAAACAACTGAAGCTCAACAACTAAGGAAAACAACTGAAGCTCAACAACTAAGGAAAACAACTGAAGCTCAACAACTAAGGAAAACAACTGAAGCTCAACAACTAAGGAAAACAACTGAAGCTCAACAACTAAGGAAAACAACTGAAGCTCAACAACTAAGGAAAACAACTGAAGCTCAACAGCTAAGGAAAACAACTGAAGCTAAACAGCTAAGGAAAACAATTTCATGTTCTACCGAGGGAGTAAACAAAGTTCCACTGTCAAATATAGAACCAGACTGGTTGGGAACATTAGAATTCTGCAGGGGAGGAGGGCTGAGATGATTATGCAAAGCTGATGCAGTGTAAACGCACACACACACGCGCGCAACCTAACCTGCTCCGTAATATATTCGGATGGATTTAAATAATGAGGGGCGGCCCCATTAGGCATGGTGATGACGGGTTGTGAATGTGATTGGTTAATTGGACTCACCGAGGGGAGGGCAGTGGGTCATGAGGATGTCAATGCCCTCTGGGACTTGGTTCCATTTATCCAGCAGAGACTGGCCCCTAGGCAGGTTGAACCCCCAGCCGTTAAACCACGGGCTCCTACAGGGACACAGACACAACAACAGCCGTCAGTTAGTTAACACAGAGAGACAGTGAAATAAGCCGTATCAGTTAGTTAACACAGAGACAGTGAAATACGCCGTATCAGTTAGTTAACACAGAGAGACAGTGAAATAAGCCGTATCAGTTAGTTAACACAGAGAGACAGTGAAATAAGCCGTATCAGGTAGTTAACACAGAGAGACAGTGAAATAAGCCGTATCAGTTAGTTAACACAGAGAGACAGTGGAATAAGCCGTATCAGTTAGTTAACACAGAGAGACAGTGAAATAAGCTGTATCAGTTAGTTAATACAGAGAGACAGTGAAATAAGCCGTATCGGCCAGGTGTCTGACTAGAGTTATCTTGCTACAATAGCCACATCTATTTGACCCTCTACACCAAAACAAGAAGACAACGTGTAACACATTTTAAAAAAAAACACCCAGAAAATTATTTACACAATTTCCAAACACTAGGCACCAATTGACTGTATGATCCCCAACCCCCCCCCAGACTGAAGCAGTGTGACTGACATGAGATGGCCCTCCTCAGCAGAGTGGATCTAACCCTCCCAGACTGAAGCAGTGTGACTGACATGAGATGGCCCTCCTCAGACAGAGTGGATCTAACCCTCCCAGACTGAAGCAGTGTGACTGACATGAGATGGCCCTCCTCAGCAGAGTGGATTTAACCCTCCCAGACTGAAGCAGTGTGACTGACATGACATGGCCCTCAGCAGAGTGGATCTAACCCTCCCAGACTGAAGCAGTGTGACTGACATGAGATGGCCCTCCTCAGGCAGAGTGGATTTAACCCTCCCAGACTGAAGCAGTGTGACTGACATGAGATGGCCCTCCTCAGGCAGAGTGGATCTAACCCTCCCAGACTGAAGCAGTGTGACTGACATGAGATGGCCCTCCTCAGGCAGAGTGGATCTAACCCTCCCAGACTGAAGCAGTGTGACTGACATGAGATGGCCCTCCTCAGGCAGAGTGGATCTAACCCTCCAAGACTGAAGCAGTGTGACTGACATGAGATGGCCCTCCTCAGCAGAGTGGATCTAACCCTCCCAGACTGAAGCAGTGTGACTGACATGAGATGGCCCTCCTCAGGCAGAGTGGATCTAACCCTCCAAGACTGAAGCTGTGTGACTGACATGAGATGGCCCTCCTCAGGCAGAGTGGATCTAACCCTCCCAGACTGAAGCAGTGTGACTGACATGAGATGGCCGTCCTCAGGCAGAGTGGATCTAACCCTCCCAGACTGAAGCAGTGTGACTGACATGAGATGGCCCTCCTCAGGCAGAGTGGATCTAACCCTCCCAGACTGAAGCAGTGTGACTGACATGAGATGGCCCTCCTCAGGCAGAGTGGATTTAACCCTCCCAGACTGAAGCAGTGTGACTGACATGAGATGGCCGTCCTCAGGCAGAGTGGATCTAACCCTCCCAGACTGAAGCAGTGTGACTGACATGAGATGGCCCTCCTCAGCAGAGTGGATCTAACCCTCCCAGACTGAAGCAGTGTGACTGACATGAGAGGGCCCTCCTCAGACAGAGTGGATCTAACCCTCCCAGACTGAAGCAGTGTGACTGACATGAGATGGCCCTCCTCAGCAGAGTGGATCTAACCCTCCCAGACTGAAGCAGTGTGACTGACATGAGATGGCCCTCCTCAGGCAGAGTGGATCTAATAGTGACAGGCACTGTCTCAGCCTACCCATACACAGACAAAGGACCCCGGCCTCGTTTGACAATGAGCGAGGCATGGAGGGACACAGGGGGTACAAACAGATGAAGAAATGAAGGTAACAGAGGGGAGGTAAGAGATGGGAGAGGTGATGGCTGAGAAGAGAGGAAGAGAGGAGGGGAGAGAATGGAGCAGAGGCTGGTTGATGAATCGATCGTCCATCTAGCAGTAATGGCAGCTGAAAAGTTTGGAAACGACCATACATCATCACACACAGGATCTCAGTGGGTTCATATGAATTCCTCGCTGCACAGACCAAACTATTCTACTAAGAGTCTGTAGCGCAGCAGGATCACAGTTATGTATTACACATTGATCTTGGAAATGGCTGTCCAAAACACAGGCAGACTATACTTCAGAAAGTGCCACAACAACCAAGACTTTAGTCATCTGGTTTTCACCGTTCTTGTTAGAGCAGGGTGCTAGCTTAGCGAACAGAGAGAGAGGTGGTAGCTGTGGGTGCTGTTTTGACTCAGTTAGCAGTTAGCAGCGTTGTGTATCGTATTTCGCCAGGGGGAAATCAAAGCCCTACAAACATCAATAGGCTTCATTACAGTGAGGGATGGCCGCCCCAGCCACCGACCAATGACTATCGAGCGCCGTCGAGGTTTGACACAAATGAAACAGCTCCCTAGAACTTGGCACTCGTTCGTTTTTTCGGTCACTCATTTTTTCGCTCTGTCGCTCTTTCCCTCGCTTTCTCGCTCGGTGGCGAGCTGAAAAATGAGGGTAAAAATTTAATGTGAGAAGCGGGCAGGGAGGAGTGACGGCTGCAGCCGTAACTGATTAATTAGAACTAATCACACAAATCTGAGCTAATGGAAGTCTAATGGATTAGTAGGAAGACTCGCCACTTCCCTGTTAGAAATACTGCCCTGAGAGAGAGAGAAAGATAGAGAGGGAGGGAGAGACAGAGAGAGAGAAAGAGAGCGATAGAGAGGGAGAGAGAGAGACAGAGAGAGAGGGAGAGAGAAATAGTGAGAGACAGAGCGAGAGAGACAGAGATCCTTGAAAGCATGGAATCACATCGTAGCAGGGTTTTGGACTCTGCTACAGAGAGAAATGCAACCAGACAATTTCTCTGTGCCTGTAATGAGTAATAGCACATATGCAACGTATTCCTGTTCTTGTCCCTGTAACAAAATAAAAAGAGTCGGACAATGTCTTCATCCGTGTTTCACATACATTTCCACACAAACACATTACTCTGAGAGAAGAAACTCAAACCTTGACTTGAGGTGCAGTATTGAATCCAACCAAACACACACACACACACACACACACACACACACACACACACACACACACACACACACACACACACACACACACACACACACACACACACACACACACACACACACCCACCCACCCACACCCACACACACACACACACACACACACACACACACACACACACAATGAATGAAAGGAGTTTGGAGCTAGAGCGGGCAGCGCTACAGTGGCCTCATTGTGGGCCGTCGGGGTATGAAATATACCTTCCATGCTAGCAAATTTGTTAACCTCAATAAAGATTAATGACATCCCGGTCACATAAAGGAGAGATTGTTTCCTGTGCACCCTGTGACACACACATTGTATTATACTGTACTGCAGTATGTGTGTGTGTGTGTGTGTGTGTGTGTGTGTGTGTGTGTGTGTGTGTGTGTGTGCGCGTGCGTGAGCGTGAGAGAGCGAGAGAGAGAGAGAAAGAAAAATAGTGTGTCTATGTATCAGAGCTACAGTCTGCATGTGTTCTAGAACAGTGTATGTATCAGAGCTACAGTCTGCATGTGTTCTAGAACAGTGTATGTATCAGAGCCACAGTCTGCATGTGTTCTAGTACAGTGTATGTATCAGAGCTACAGTCTGCATGTGTTCTAGAACAGTGAATGTATCAGAGCTACAGTCTGCATGTGTTCTAGAACAGTGTATGTATCAGAGCTACAGTCTGCATGTGTTCTAGAACAGTGTATTTATCAGAGCTACAGTCTGCATGTGTTCTAGAACAGTGTATGTATCAGAGCCACAGTCTGCATGTGTTCTAGAACAGTGTATGTATCAGAGCTACAGTCTGCATGTGTTCTAGAACAGTGTATGTATCAGAGCCACAGTCTGCATGTGTTCTAGAACAGTGTATGTATCAGAGCCACAGTCTGCATGTGTTCTAGAACAGTGTATGTATCAGAGCTACAGTCTGCATGTGTTCTAGAACAGTGTATCTATCAGAGCCACAGTCTGCATGTGTTCTAGAACAGTGTATGTAACAGAGCTACAGTCTACATGTGTTCTAGAACAGTGTATGTATCAGAGATACAGTCTGCATGTGTTCTAGAACAGTGTATGTATCAGAGCTACAGTCTGCATGTGTTCTAGAACAGTGTATGTATCAGAGCCACAGTCTGCATGTGTTCTAGAACAGTGTATGTATCAGAGCTACAGTCTGCATGTGTTCTAGAACAGTGTATGTAACAGAGCTACAGTCTACATGTGTTCTAGAACAGTGTATGTATCAGAGCTACAGTCTGCATGTGTTCTAGAACAGTGTATGTATCAGAGCCACAGTCTGCATGTGTTCTAGAACAGTGTATGTAAACTTCAATTGTATGTCTGCTGCAGAGAGACAAGAGAGAGCATGAGAAAATGAGTTTTGACCCATCTCAAATAAATGTGCTGTAAACAAATTGCCTCCCTATTTGAAAAGAAGATGGAGAACAAGCTATGAAGAATAAATAGTGGAGTTTTGGCACCGGTACAGCCAACTATACAGTCAAAACGATACAATATATCGTCAAAAATGATATCCTGAAATGTAATTGTATGGATTTTGTCCCCCATCACTACTGATGAGTGATGTGTCAGCTCCAGCTGAACCCAGACAGGCCTATCTATACCTGTATGTGATGTGTCAGCTCCAGCTGAACCCAGACAGGCCTATCTATACCTGTATGTGATGTGTCACCTCCAGCTGAACCCAGACAGGCCTATCTATACCTGTATGTGATGTGTCAGCTCCAGCTGAACCCAGACAGGCCTATCTATACCTGTATGTGATGTGTCAGCTCCAGCTGAACCCAGACAGGCCTATCTATACCTGTATGTGATGTGTCAGCTCCAGCTGAACCCAGACAGGACTATCTATACCTGTATGCGATGTGTCAGCTCTAGCTGAACCCAGACAGGCCTATCTATACCTGTATGTGATGTGTTAGCTCCAGCTGAACCCAGACAGGCCTATCTATACCTGTATGCGATGTGTCACCTCCAGCTGAACCCAGACAGGCCTATCTATACCTGTATGTGATGTGTCACCTCCAGCTGAACCCAGACAGGCCTATCTATACCTGTATGCGATGTGTCAGCTCCAGCTGAACCCAGACAGGACTATCTATAGCTGTATGTGTCTGGTCGATATAGTCTTTACATTCCACTATAACCCTGTCTCTTTGATGAGAGGTGTATCATGTGGGCATGCTCTAAACAGGGAGGTCATGTGCTCTTCCAAAAACACAAGGACTTACAGGTAGAAGGGTAGGTGCTCTTAGCGTTTCCTCAGACCAAGCCGTTGGCTGACTGTAAACCAAACAGCTACTTGGAATGGGTCTTAACAAAATGATGTGGACAACAGCACATTATGAGTGGTACTAGTTCTCCATGTTGATCACTACAGATCTGTTTCTATTCTATGTTCTGTACATTCCTCTATGTGTAAGACTGTCTCTTTGATGAGCCCTGTATCGTTTAGCCTTTTCCCAAAACAGGACGGGCACCAGGAAGGAGGTACGACAAAATCCCATTACAAAGACGAAAGACTAATGCTTGTTACCATAGCAACCTAACGATCCTGTGTTGAATCAACCGGTGAAAGGGTTTCAAGTTGCGGCAGCCAGTCAGACTGAACCCATTTAGCCTCGGATGCCCAACGTCAATATTCAATTAGGCCCACGGACATCATTAGATCTGCGCCAAGTCTCCCCGGACCTGACACTGCTGTTAACCTGTCTCCCTCCTCCTCTCCCTCTATCCATCCTCCTCTAACTCTACAGCTATTCTTCTTATGATGTATCTCAACCAGTTTCCCTCCTCCCCTCCTCCTCTATCCTCCTTAACTACTGATATTATGGTTCATATCCTCCTTAACTACTGATATTATGGTTCATCTTAGCCTCCCTTCTCCCCCGCCTCCCCCTCATGGTTCTTAACCCGTCTCCATCCCTCTCCTCCCTCTCCCTTCTCCTCCGCCTCCCCCTTAACCATGCCTCTCATGGTTCTTAACCCGTCTCCATCCCTCTCCCTTCTCCTCCCCCTTAACCATGCCTCTCATGCTTCTTAACCTGTCTCCATCCCTCTCCTCCCGCCTCCCCCTTAACCATGCCTCTCATGGTTCTTAACCTGTCTCCATCCCTCTCCCCCGCCTCCCCCTTAACCATGCCTCTCATGGTTCTTAACCCGTCTCCATCCCTCTCCTCCCTCTCCCTTCTCCTCCTCCTTCCCCTTAACCATGCCTCTCATGGTTCTTAACCCGTCTCCATCCCTCTCCTCCCTCTCCCCCTTAACCATGCCTCTCATGGTTCTTAACCTGGTCTCCATCCCTCTCCTCCCTCTCCCTTCTCCCCCGCCTCCCCCTTAACCATGCCTCTCATGGTTCGAAACCTATCTCCATCCATCCCTCTCCTCCTCCCTCTCCCTTCTCCTCCTCCTCCCTCTCCCCCGCCTCCCCCTAACCATGCCTCTCATGCTTCTTAACCTGTCTCCATCCCTCTCCTCCCGCCTCCCCCTTAACCATGCCTCTCATGGTTCTTAACCTGTCTCCATCCCTCTCCCCCGCCTCCCCCTTAACCATGCCTCTCATGGTTCTTAACTAGTCTCCATCCCTCTCCCTTCTCCCCCGCCTCCCCCTTAACCATGCCTCTCATGGTTCTTAACCCGTCTCCATCGCTCTCCTCCTCCTCCCTCTCTCTTCTCCTCCTCCTCCCTCTCCCTTCTCCCCCGCCTCCCCCTTAACCATGCCTCTCATGGTTCTTAACCTGTCTCCATCCCTCTCCTCCCTCTCCCTTCTCCCCCGCCTCCCCCTTAACCATGCCTCTCATGGTTCTTAACCCGTCTCCATCACTCTCCTCCTCCTCCCTCTCCCTTCTCCCCCTTAACCATGCCTCTCATGGTTCTTAACCTGTCTCCATCCCTCTCCTCCCTCTCCCTTCTCCCCCGCCTCCCCCTTAACCATGCCTCTCATGGTTCTTAACCTGTCTCCATCCCTCTCCTCCCTCTCCCTTCTCCCCCGCCTCCCCCTTAACCATGCCTCTCATGGTTCTTAACCTGTCTCCATCCCTCTCCCCCCTCTCCCTTCTCCCCCGCCTCCCCCTTAACCATGCCTCTCATGGTTCTTAACCCGTCTCCATCCCTCCCTCTCCTCCTCCTCCCTCTCTCTTCTCCTCCTCCTCCTCCCTCTCCCTTCCCTGGACACGACTCTGTCCTGCTTCAGCTAGTCTGGAGGTGGAATAAGTCAACAGAGCTCTAGACAGAGGTCCCGGTCCTGTCCCTGGCCTGTCTCGGACCGGTGCCTCCACCTCTACATGTCTCCACTTTACCACCTGGTCTTGTCCCTGGCCTGTCTCGGGCCGGTCCCTCCACCTCTACAGGTCTCCACTTTACCACCTGGTCCTGTCCCTGGCCTGTCTCGGACCGGTCCCTCCACCTCTACAGGTCTCCACTTTACCACCTGGTCCTGTCCCTGGCCTGTCTCGGACCGGTCCCTCCACCTCTACATGTCTCCACTTTACCACCTGGTCCTGTCCCTGGTCCTGTCCCTGGCCTGTCCCTGGCCTGACCCTGGCCGGTCCCTCCACCTCTACATGTCTCCACTTTACCACCTGGTCTTGTCCCTGGCCTGTCTCGGGCCGGTCCCTCCACCTCTACAGGTCTCCACTTTACCACCTGGCCTGTCCCTGGCCAGTCTCGGGCCGGTCCCTCCACCTCTACAGGTCTCCACTTTACCACCTGGTCCTGTCCCTGGCCGGTCCCTCCACCTCTACAGGTCTCCACTTTACCACCTGGTCTTGTCCCTGGCCGGTCCCTCCACCTCTACAGGTCTCCACTTTACCACCTGGTCTTGTCCCTGGCCGGTCCCTCCACCTCTACAGGTCTCCACTTTACCACCTGGTCTTGTCCCTGGCCGGTCCCTCCACCTCTACAGGTCTCCACTTTACCACCTGGTCTTGTCCCTGGCCGGTCCCTCCACCTCTACAGGTCTCCACTTTACCACCTGGTCTTGTCCCTGGCCGGTCCCTCCACCTCTACAGGTCTCCACTTTACCACCTGGTCTTGTCCCTGGCCTGTCTCGGGCCGGTCCCTCCACCTCTACAGGTCTCCACTTTACCACCTGGCCTGTCCCTGGCCAGTCTCGGACCGGTCCCTCCACCTCTACAGGTCTCCACTTTACCACCTGGTCTTGTCCCTGGCCTGTCTCGGACCGGTCCCTCCACCTCTACAGGTCTCCACTTTACCACCTGGTCTTGTCCCTGGCCGGTCCCTCCACCTCTACAGGTCTCCACTTTACCACCTGGTCCTGTCCCTGGCCTGTCCCTGGCCGGTCCCTCCACCTCTGCAGGTCTCCACTTTACCACCTGGTCCTGTCCCTGGCCTGTCTCGGGCCGGTCCCTCCACCTCTACAGGTCTCTCCACTTTACCACCTGGTCCTGCTCCTGGCCTGTCCCTGGCCGGTCCCTCCACCTCTACATGTCTCCACTTAAACACCTGGTCCTGTCCCTGGCCTGTCTCGGGCCGGTCCCTCCACCTCTACATGTCTCCACTTTACCACCTGGTCCTGTCCCTGGCCTGTCCCTGGCCGGTCCCTCCACCTCTACAGGTCTCCACTTTACCACCTGGTCCTATCCCTGGCCTGTCTCGGGCCGGTCCCTCCACCTCTGCAGGTCTCCACTTTACCACCTGGTCCTGTCCCTGGCCTGTCCCTGGCCGGTCCCTCCACCTCTACAGGTCTCCACTTAAACACCTGGTCCTGTCCCTGGCCTGTCCCTGGCCGGTCCCTCCACCTCTACAGGTCTCCACTTTACCACCTGGTCCTGTCCCTGGCCTGTCCCGGGCCGGTCCCTCCACCTCTACAGGTCTCCACTTTACCACCTGGTCCTGTCCCTGGCCTGTCCCTGGCCGGTCCCTCCACCTC
>NC_052307.1:77969224-78019224 GCF_016432855.1 Salvelinus namaycush
GGAACTGAGTAACATTAAGAAATGCTATAGATGGAAGGAATGCAGTTTGGAAACCTACCAAAAAACAATTAGGCAACAACAAATCCAATCCCTTTTAGACAATTTCCTGGGTAAAACGTTCCACTGCAATAGTGAAGGTGTAAACTTGGCAGTAGAAAATCTTAACAGTATATTTGACCTCAGCTTCTCTATCAAATCAAAAAATCTCAAATAGAAAACCGAAGAAAATGAACAACAATGACAAATGGTTTGATGAAGAATGCAAAAATCTAAGAAAGAAATTGAGAAACCTGTCCAACCAAAAACATAGAGACCCGGAAAACCTGAGTCTACGCCTTCACTATGGTGAATCACTAAAACAATACAGAAATACACTACGGAAAAAGAAGGAACAGCACGTCAGAAATCAGCTCAATGTAATTGAAGAATCCATAGACTCTAACCAATTCTGGGAAAATTGGAAAACACTAAACAAACAACAACACGAAGAATTATCTATCCAAAATGGAGATATATGGGTAAACCACTTCTCCAATCTTTTTGGCTCTATAACAAAGAATAAAGAGCAAAAACATATACATGATCAAATACAAATCCTAGAATCAACTATTAAAGACTACCAGAACCCACTGGATTTTCCAATTACCTTGAATGAGTTACAGGACAAAATAAAAACCCTCCAACCCAAAAAGGCCTGTGGTGTTGATGGTATCCTTAATGAAATGATCAAATATACAGACAACAAATTCCAATTGGCTATACTAAAACTCTTTAACATCGTCCTTAGCTCTGGCATCTTCCCCAATATTTGGAACCAAGGACTGATCACCCCAATCCACAAAAGTGGAGACAAATTTGACCCCAATAACTACCGTGGAATATGCGTCAACAGTAACCTTGGGAAAATACTCTGCATTATCATTAACAGCAGACTCGTACATTTCCTCAATGAAAACAATATACTGAGCAAATGTCAAATTGGCTTTTTACCAAATTACCGTACAACAGACCATGTATTCACCCTACACACCCTAATTGACAACCAAACAAACCAAAACAAAGGCAAAGTCTTCTCATGCTTTGTTGATTTCAAAAAAGCCTTCGACTCAATTTGGCATGAGGGTCTGCTTTTCAAATTGATGGAAAGTGGTGTTGGGGGTAAAACATACGACATTATAAAATCCATGTACACAAACAACAAGTGTGCGGTTAAAATTGGCAAAAAACACACACATTTCTTCACACAGGGTCGTGGGGTGAGACAGGGATGCAGCTTAAGCCCCACCCTCTTCAACATATATATCAACGAATTGGCGCGGGCACTAGAACAGTCTGCAGCACCCGGCCTCACCCTACTAGACTCTGAAGTCAAATGTCTACTGTTTGCTGATGATCTGGTGCTTCTGTCACCAACCAAGGAGGGCCTACAGCAGCACCTAGATCTTCTGCACAGATTCTGTCAGACCTGGGCCCTGACAGTAAGACCAAAATAATGGTATTCCAAAAAAGGTCCAGTCGCCAGGACCACAAATTCCGTCTAGACACTGTTGCGCTAGAGCACACAAAAAACTATACATACCTCGGCCTAAACATCAGCGCCACAGGTAACTTCCACAAAGCTGTGAACGATCTGAGAGACAAGGCAAGAAGGGCATTCTATGCCATCAAAAGGAACATACATTTCAACATACCAATTAGGATCTGGCTAAAAATACTTGAATCAGTCATAGAGCCCATTGCCCTTTATGGTTGTGAGGTCTGGGGTCCGCTCACCAACCAAGACTTCACAAAATGGGACAAACACCAAATTGAGACTCTGCATGCAGAATTCTGCAAAAATATCCTCCGGGTACAACGTAGAACACCAAATAATGCATGCAGAGCAGAATTAGGCCGATACCCACTAATTATCAAAATCCAGAAAAGAGCCGTTAAATTCTACAACCACCTAAAAGGAAGCGATTCCCAAACCTTCCATAACAAAGCCATCACCTACAGAGAGATGAACCTGGAGAAGAGTCCCCTAAGCAAGCTGGTCCTAGGGCTCTGTTCACAAACACAAACACACCCCACAGAGCCCCAGGACAACAGCACAATTAGACCCAACCAAATCATGAGAAAACAAAAAGATAATTACTTGACACATTGGAAAGAATTAACAAAAAAACAGAGCAAACTAGAATGCTATTTGGCCCTAAACAGAGAGTACACAGCGGCAGAATACCTGACCACTGTGACTGACCCAAACTTAAGGAAAGCTTTGACTATGTACAGACTCAGTGAGCATAGCCTTGCTATTGAGAAAGGCCGCCGTAGGCAGACATGGCTCTCAAGAGAAGACAGGCTATGTGCTCACTGCCCACAAAATGAGGTGGAAACTGAGCTGCACTTCCTAACCTCCTGCCCAATGTATGACCATATTAGAGAGACATATTTCCCTCAGATTACACAGATCCACAAAGAATTCGAAAACAAATCCAATTTTGATAAACTCCCATATCTACTGGGTGAAATTCCACAGTGTGCCATCACAGCAGCAAGATTTGTGACCTGTTGCCACAAGAAAAGGGCAACCAGTGAAGAACAAACACCATTGTAAATACAACCCATATTTATGGTTATTTATTTTCCCTTGTGTACTTTAACCATTTGTACATTGTTACAACACTGTATATATATAATATGACATTTGTAATGTCTTTATAGTTTTGAAACTTCTGTATGTGTAATGTTTACTGTTAATTTTTATTGTTTATTTCACTTTTGTATATTATTATTACCTCACTTGCTTTGGCAATGTTAACACATGTTTCCCATGCCAATAAAGCCCCTTGAATTGAATTGAATTGACAGAGAGTGAGAGAGAGAAAGAAAGAGAGAGAAAGAGAGACAGAGACAGAGAGCGAGAGAGAGAAAGAGAGAGAGAGAGAGGAAAGAGATAGATACAGTTTATGTGTGTACAGTGCCTTCAGAAAATATTCACACCCCTTGACCTTTTCCACATTTTGTTGAGTTACAAAGTGTGATTAAAATGGATTTAATTGTCATTTCTTGTCAACGATCTACACAACATACTGTCTGTCAAAGTGGAAGAACACTTCTAAAACATTTGTTTAATGCAAACAGAACAAGTACATTATCTTGATTAGATACGTATTCTTCTCCCTGGGTCAATACATGTTAGAATCACATTTGGCAGCTTTTAAAGCTGTGAGTCATTCTAGGTCTCTAAGAGCTTTGGACACCTGGATTGTACAATATTTGCATATTTATCTTTGAAAAATTCTTCATGCTCTGTCAAATTAGTTGTTGATCATTGCTAGACAGCCATTTTCAAGTCTTGCCATAGATTTTCAAGCCAATTTAAGTCAGATTATTGTCCTGCTGAAAGGTGAATCTCCCAGTGTCTGTTGGAAAGCAGACTGAACCAGGTTTTACTGTAGGATTTTGCCTGTGCTTAGCTCTATTCTGTTTTTTTTAATCCTGAAAAACTCCTTTGCCGATAAAAAGTATACCCATAACATGACGCAGCCACCACCATGCTTGAAAATATGAAGAGTGGTACTCAGTGATGTCTTGCGTTGGATTTGCCCCAAACATAACACTTTGTATTCAGGACAAAAATTAAATTTCTTTGTCACTTTTTTTTCCAGTGTTACGTTAGCGCCTTACTGCAAACAGGATGTATGTTTTGAAAAACAAAATCTGTACTGGCATTCTTTTCACTCTGTCATTTATGTTAATATTGTGGAATAACTGTTGTTGATCCATCCTCAGTTATCTCCTATCACAGCCATTAAAATCCCCATTGGCCTCATGGTGAAATCCCTGAGCGGTTTCCTTTCTCTCCGGCATCTGAGTTAGAAAGGGCGCCTGTGTCTTTGTAGTGTTATTGCACACAGAGTCCATGCAACTTATTATATGACTTGTAAAGCACATTTTTACTCCTGAACTTATTTTGGCTTGCCATAACAAATGGGTTGAATACTTATTGAGTCAAGACATTTCAGCATTTCATTTTTTATGAATAAAGAAAAGAATGTAAAAACATAATTCCACTTTGACATTATGGGGTATTGTGTGTAGATCAGTGACACAACATCTACATGTAATACATTTTATATTCAGGCTGTATGACAACAAAATGTGGAAAAAGTTAAGGGGTGTGAATACTTTCTGACGGCACTGTGTGTGTGTGTGTGTGTGTGTGTGTGTGTGTGTGTGTGTGTGTGTGTGTGTGTGTGTGTGTGTGTGTGTGTGTGAAAGAGAGAGGTGGAGGTAGCGGGAGAGGAAGGAGAGAGAGAGACAGAGAGATGGTGGCTGGGGGAATAAAATGAGAGAGGACAGGATCAGACTGTAGCTGTCTCAGTGGACCAGCCATCATTAGAAGCAGCAGCCCCCCTCCCTCCCTCCCCAGAGAGATCCCTGCTCTCAGCACAGAGCAGCATGCAGGATTCAACCAGACACAGACATCAAAGGCCATCCTCCCTGAGAGTGTGTGTAGTATGAGAAGGAGTGTGGAAGAATGTTTGTGTGTGTGTGTGTGTGTGTGTGTGTGTGTGTGTGTGTGTGTGTGTGTGTGTGTGTGTGTGTGTGTGTGTGTGTGTGTGTGTGTGTGTGAGAGAGAGAGCACTGTTCATTTTTTATTTCCCTTTTGTTTCTTGTCTATTTCACTTGCTTTGGCAATGTAAACATATGTTTCCCATGCCAATTCTTTGAATTGAAATTGAATTGAGCGAGAGAGAGAGAGACAGAGTGGGAGGAAGAGTGTATATGAGTTTGTGATTGAGAGAGAGGATCTGTGTGTGTGACTAAGCAAGGCCTCACTGACACTGACTGAAATATTCAGTGCTGCGGGCTAGAGGCCAGTGTGTGACACATGTGGGTTACAGAGTGGAGCGGGGGGGTTAGAACCCTTAACCTCTCCCTCTGAAGGGTCCGGGACCCCCGTTAAACATTTAACCAGCGCTACACTGATCCAAGACACTAACAACAGACAGGGAGATAGGAGTGGATTACTGCTCCAAGACACTAACAACAGACAGGGAGATAGGAGTGGATTACTGCTCCAAGACACTAACAACATACAGGGAGATAGGAGTGGATTACTGCTCCAAGACACTAACAACATACAGGGAGATAGGAGTGGATTACTGCTCCAAGACACTAACAACAGACAGGGAGATAGGAGTGGATTACTGCTCCAAGACACTAACAACAGACATGGAGATAGGAGTGGATTACTGCTCCTAGACACTAACAACAGACAGGGAGATAGGAGTGGATTACTGCTCCTAGACACTAACAACAGACAGGGAGATAGGAGTGGATTACTGCTCCAAGACACTAACAACAGACAGGGAGATAGGAGTGGATTACTGCTCCAAGACACTAACAACAGACAGGGAGATAGGAGTGGATTACTGCTCCTAGACACTAACAACAGACAGGGAGATAGGAGTGGATTACTGCTCCAAGACACTAACAACAGACAGGGAGATAGGAGTGGATTACTAAAGGGAACTGCAGTATTCTATCACAACTGGCCACAGAGTTTCAGAGTATCCCGTCTTGTGCAATGAGAACGTTTATTTGAAGTAACGTGCAGTTACTGTTTTTGTCTTGAACACTCTGGGTCTACCTGAAATTAACATCAGGTTTCACAAAAGCCTGGTGTTCTTCAGCTTCGAATAGAGGCCATGCCTTTGATGGGAAGAGATATTGTCCCATTACAATCTGTACAGGATATAGTAATGTAGGCAAAGAGCTCCATACAGGTCTTTCTCAATCAGGAATCAGTGTGTGTGTGTGTGAGAGAGAGAGAGACAAAGGCCCTGTGTGTCTGACCCTGGTTTCATTCTGTAGTGTCTGCAGATCTCAGAGAGCTCTATGGGAACAGAGATGTGTGGAGGGAACAGAGATCTCTATGGGAACAGAGATGTGTGGAGGGAACAGAGATCTCTATAGGAACAAAGATGTGTGGAGGGAACAGAGATGTGTGGAGGGAACAGAGAGCTCTATGGGAACAGAGATGTGTGGAGGGAACAGAGAGCTCTATGGGAACAGAGATGTGTGGAGGGAACAGAGAGCTCTATGGGAACAGAGATGTGTGGAGGGAACAGAGAGCTCTATGGGAACAGAGATGTGTGGAGGGAACAGAGAGCTCTATGGGAACAGAGATGTGTGGAGGGAACAGAGATCTCTATGGGAACAGAGATGTGTGGAGGGAACAGAGATCTCTATGGGAACAGAGATGTGTGGAGGGAACAGAGATCTCTATGGAAACAGAGATGTGTGGAGGGAACAGAGATCTCTATGGGAACAGAGATGTGTGGAGGGAACAGAGATCTCTATGGGAACAGAAATGTGTGGAGGGAACAGAGATCTCTATGGGAACAGAGATGTGTGGAGGGAACAGAGATCTCTATGGGAACAGAGATGTGTGGAGGGAACAGAGATGTGTGGAGGGAACAGAGATCTCTATGGGAACAGAGATGTGTGGAGGGAACAGAGATGTGTGGAGGGAACAGAGATCTCTATGGGAACAGAGATGTGTGGAGGGAACAGAGAGCTCTATGGGAACAGAGATGTGTGGAGGGAACAGAGATCTCTATGGGAACAGAGATGTGTGGAGGGAACAGAGATGTGTGGAGGGAACAGAGATCTCTATGGGAACAGAGATGTGTGGAGGGAACAGAGATCTCTATGGGAACAGAGATGTGTGGAGGGAACAGAGATCTCTATGGGAACAGAGATGTGTGGAGGGAACAGAGATGTGTGGAGGGAACAGAGAGCTCTATGGGAACAGAGATGTGTGGAGGGAACAGAGAGCTCTATGGGAACAGAGATGTGTGGAGGGAACAGAGAGCTCTATGGGAACAGAGATGTGTGGAGGGAACAGAGATCTCTATGGGAACAGAGATGTGTGGAGGGAACAGAGATGTGTGGAGGGAACAGAGATCTCTATGGGAACAGAGATGTGTGGAGGGAACAGAGATCTCTATGGGAACAGAGATGTGTGGAGGGAACAGAGATCTCTATGGGAACAGAGATGTGTGGAGGGAACAGAGATGTGTGGAGGGAACAGAGAGCTCTATGGGAACAGAGATGTGTGGAGGGAACAGAGAGCTCTATGGGAACAGAGATGTGTGGAGGGAACAGAGATCTCTATGGGAACAGAGATGTGTGGAGGGAACAGAGATCTCTATGGGAACAGAGATGTGTGGAGGGAACAGAGATCTCTATGGGAACAGAGATGTGTGGAGGGAACAGAGATCTCTATGGGAACAGAGATGTGTGGAGGGAACAGAGAGCTCTATGGGAACAGAGATGTGTGGAGGGAACAGAGATCTCTATGGGAACAGAGATGTGTGGAGGGAACAGAGATCTCTATGGGAACAGAGATGTGTGGAGGGAACAGAGAGCTCTATGGGAACAGAGATGTGTGGAGGGAACAGAGAGCTCTATGGGAACAGAGATGTGTGGAGGGAACAGAGATCTCTATGGGAACAGAGATGTGTGGAGGGAACAGAGATCTCTATGGAAACAGAGATGTGTGGAGGGAACAGAGATCTCTATGGGAACAGAGATGTGTGGAGGGAACAGAGATCTCTATGGGAACAGAGATGTGTGGAGGGAACAGAGATCTCTATGGGAACAGAGATGTGTGGAGGGAACAGAGATGTGTGGAGGGAACAGAGATCTCTATGGGAACAGAGATGTGTGGAGGGAACAGAGATGTGTGGAGGGAACAGAGATGTGTGGAGGGAACAGAGATCTCTATGGGAACAGAGATGTGTGGAGGGAACATAGAGCTCTATGGAAACAGAGATGTGTGGAGGGAACAGAGAGCTCTATGGGAACAGAGATGTGTGGAGGGAACAGAGATCTCTATGGGAACAGAGATGTGTGGAGGGAACAGAGATGTGTGGAGGGAACAGAGATGTGTGGAGGGAACAGAGATCTCTATGGGAACAGAGATGTGTGGAGGGAACATAGAGCTCTATGGAAACAGAGATGTGTGGAGGTAACAGAGATCTCTATGGGAACAGAGATGTGTGGAGGGAACAGAGATGTGTGGAGGGAACAGAGATCTCTATGGGAACAGAGATGTGTGGAGGGAACAGAGATGTGTGGAGGGAACAGAGATGTGTGGAGGGAACAGAGATCTCTATGGGAACAGAGATGTGTGGAGGGAACAGAGATCTCTATGGGAACAGAGATGTGTGGAGGGAACAGAGAGCTCTATGGGAACAGAGATGTGTGGAGGGAACAGAGATGTGTGGAGGGAACAGAGATCTCTATGGGAACAGAGATGTGTGGAGGGAACAGAGAGCTCTATGGGAACAGAGATGTGTGGAGGGAACAGAGATCTCTATGGGAACAGAGATGTGTGGAGGGAACAGAGAGCTCTATGGGAACAGAGATGTGTGGAGGGAACAGAGAGCTCTATGGGAACAGAGATGTGTGGAGGGAACAGAGAGCTCTATGGGAACAGAGATGTGTGGAGGGAACAGAGATCTCTATGGGAACAGAGATGTGTGGAGGGAACAGAGATCTCTATGGGAACAGAGATGTGTGGAGGGAACAGAGATCTCTATGGGAACAGAGATGTGTGGAGGGAACAGAGATCTCTATGGGAACAGAGATGTGTGGAGGGAACAGAGATCTCTATGGGAACAGAGATGTGTGGAGGGAACAGAGATGTGTGGAGGGAACAGAGAGCTCTATGGGAACAGAGATGTGTGGAGGGAACAGAGATCTCTATGGGAACAGAGATGTGTAGAGGGAACAGAGATCTCTATGGGAACAGAAATGTGTGGAGGGAACAGAGATCTCTATGGGAACAGAGATGTGTGGAGGGAACAGAGATCTCTATGGGAACAGAGATGTGTGGAGGGAACAGAGATGTGTGGAGGGAACAGAGATCTTTATGGGAACAGAGATGTGTGGAGGGAACAGAGATCTCTATGGGAACAGAGATGTGTGTGTAAATGAGAACGTGGCACCAGGGCACTTTGAAATATGGATCTGACAGGAAGCCACACAGCCAGGCCCAGGAGAAACCTGAGAGGCCTCTGATAAAGAGAGGGGAGGGGGAGTCAGCACAGGAAGGCCCATTCAGAGAGCTCTGTCTGGGGCCTGGGCCAGGGGCCAGGGCTCATTCAACCCGCCCGGAGAACCAGGGCTAGAGCTCCCATTACCTGGCCTCCACCCCAGCCGCCCTCACCCCCATCCCCTGGTTCGTGAACTTGATCCCTGAGAACAATGAACATGAGGGAGGGGGGTAGATGGAAGGTGGGGATTGACAGGATAATTTCTCTGTGAAATAACTGAGCTTGCTTGAGTGACACCCATAGACTGACAATACAAACACCCACACACATCTTCCTCCAGCACCGCCACCTTCCTCCAGCATGACAACAGAGACCATGTATTGACTGAGACACACATCATCCTCCAGCATGACAACAGAGACCATGTATTGACTGAGACACACATCATCCTCCAGCATGACAACAGAGACCATGTATTGACTGAGACACACATCTTCCTCCAGCATGACAACAGAGACCATGTATTGACTGAGACACACATCTTCCTCCAGCATGACAACAGAGACCATGTATTGACTGAGACACACATCTTCCTCCAGCACGACAACAGAGACCATGTATTGACTGAGACACACATCTTCCTCCAGCACGACAACAGAGACCATGTATTGACTGAGACACACATCTTCCTCCAGCATGACAACAGAGACCATGTATTGACTGAGACACACATCTTCCTCCAGCATGACAACAGAGACCATGTATTGACTGAGACACACATCTTCCTCCAGCATGACAACAGAGACCATGTATTGACTGAGACACACATCTTCCTCCAGCACGACAACAGAGACCATGTATTGACTGAGACACACATCTTCCTCCAACATGACAACAGAGACCATGTATTGACTGAGACACACATCTTCCTCCAGCACGACAACAGAGACCATGTATTGACTGAGACACACATCTTCCTCCAACATGACAACAGAGACCATGTATTGACTGAGACACACATCTTCCTCCAGCATGACAACAGAGACCATGTATTGACTGAGACACACATCATCCTCCAGCATGACAACAGAGACCATGTATTGACTGAGACACACATCTTCCTCCAGCACGACAACAGAGACCATGTATTGACTGAGACACACATCATCCTCCAGCATGACAACAGAGACCATGTATTGACTGAGACACACATCTTCCTCCAGCACGACAACAGAGACCATGTATTGACTGAGACACAAATCTTCCTCCAACACGACAACAGAGACCATGTATTGACTGAGACACACATCTTCCTCCAACATGACAACAGAGACCATGTATTGACTGAGACACACATCTTCCTCCAGCACGACAACAGAGACCATGTATTGACTGAGACACACATCTTCCTCCAGCACGACAACAGAGACCATGTATTGACTGAGACACACATCTTCCTCCAGCACGACAACAGAGACCATGTATTGACTGAGACACACATCTTCCTCCAGCACGACAACAGAGACCATGTATTGACTGAGACACACATCTTCCTCCAGCACGACAACAGAGACCATGTATTGACTGTATTGACTGAGGCAGTCAGTCTGTTGTGTCTGTTCTCAGAAGCCTGAAACATGAAAAGGTGATTTGTAACTATTTGAAGTTGACATTCCATCTTTCTTCAGCCCTGGCTGAACGCAGGAGGAACTGGCCATTCACAATCAAGTAAAAGAAATCTCTCTCTTTCTCTTTCATTATTTCAATTCCTCCTCTTTACATTCTCCAGCTCTGAGTGTATTTCAATATATAAATCATTGTGCCGGGTTCGGAACAGTAGCCACCCAAACAGCTCCTAACACGTTATGTAGTACAATGACAATTCAACTGAAGGATGGAAGGGGTGTGAGGAATATGAGAGAGAGAAATGTGAGGAATGAGAGAAGTGTGAGGAATGAGAGAGTGAGATAGAGCGAGGAATGAGAGAGAGAGAGAGAAGAATGAGACAGAGAGATAGAGCGAGGAATGAGAGAGAGAGAGAGAGAGAGAGAGGAATGAGAGAGAGAGAGAGAGAGGAATGAGAGAGAGAGAGAGAGAGGAATGAGAGAGAGAGATAGAGCGAGGAATGAGAGAGAGAGAGAGAGGAATGAGAGAAGTGTGAGGAATGAGAGAGTGAGATAGAGCGAGGAATGAGAGAGAGAGAGAGAGAGAGAGAGAGAAGTCATGCAGAAGAACGGCTCCTGACTTGTTATAACTTTTTGGTTGTTAAGAGCGAGATTGACACGATTAAATTAGCAAAAAAATGTATAGGTAATCAAATTGTACAACTGAAGATCGACACAGGAGAAAAAGATTGACAGAGAGTGAGTTAAAAGACCAATCTTCATCGTGATAGCTAGTCAAATTCAAATCTGTCAGCTAGTTTACCGTCTAGCGCGCCAACTGTTTACGGGTGGTAACCATAGCAACATGGCCACTGAGGCAGCGCCAGCAGCAGCAGAGACTGAGAGACTTCCCCCCCTTTTTTTGAATACCCAGCAGAAATCAAATCAGAGAAAGGAAGAATCAATTTTAAACACAGAATTCTGAGGGAGAACCCAGAAACGTTGTTTGCCGACTGCTCACAAAACAGGACTGTTACAAACCTGTTATTTTACACAGACCGCACTACTGCCTGGCATACAGCTGGAACCAGGCATTTCAGCTATACCACAAAAAAAGGCATCTGCAAAGGAAGGCGATAAGGACCAGGAAAACAGGTTTCTGACGGTAAACATGTATCAGAACGGCACTGTCATGGTCCAGGACATAAAGACCAGTACTGTCATGGTCCAGGGCATAAAGACCAGCACTGTCATGGTCCAGGGCTTAAAGACCAGTACTGTCATGGTCCAGGGCTTAAAGACCAGCACTGTCATGGTCCAGGGCATAAAGACCAGCACTGTCATGGTCCAGGGCTTAAAGACCAGTACTGTCATGGTCCAGGGCTTAAAGACCAGCACTGTCATGGTCCAGGGCATAAAGACCAGCACTGTCATGGTCCAGGGCTTAAAGACCAGCACTGTCATGGTCCAGGACATAAAGACCAGTACTGTCATGGTCCAGGACATAAAGACCAGTACTGTCATGGTCCAGGACATAAAGACCAGTACTGTCATGGTCCAGGGCATAAAGACCAGTACTGTCATGGTCCAGGGCATAAAGACCAGCACTGTCATGGTCCAGGGCTTAAAGACCAGCACTGTCATGGTCCAGGACATAAAGACCAGTACTGTCATGGTCCAGGACATAAAGACCAGTACTGTCATGGTCCAGGACATAAAGACCAGTACTGTCATGGTCCAGGACATAAAGACCAGTACTGTCATGGTCCAGGACATAAAGACCAGTACTGTCATGGTCCAGGGCATAAAGACCAGCACTGTCATGGTCCAGGGCTTAAAGACCAGCACTGTCATGGTCCAGGACATAAAGACCAGTACTGTCATGGTCCAGGACATAAAGACCAGTACTGTCATGGTCCAGGACATAAAGACCAGTACTGTCATGGTCCAGGACATAAAGACCAGTACTGTCATGGTCCAGGGCATAAAGACCAGTACTGTCATGGTCCAGGACATAAAGACCAGTACTGTCATGGTCCAGGACATAAAGACCAGTACTGTCATGGTCCAGGGCATAAAGACCAGTACTGTCATGGTCCAGGACATAAAGACCAGTACTGTCATGGTCCAGGACATAAAGACCAGTACTGTCATGGTCCAGGGCTTAAAGACCAGTACTGTCATGGTCCAGGACATAAAGACCAGTACTGTCATGGTCCAGGACATAAAGACCAGTACTGTCATGGTCCAGGACATAAAGACCAGTACTGTCATGGTCCAGGACATAAAGACCAGTACTGTCATGGTCCAGGACATAAAGACCAGTACTGTCATGGTCCAGGACATAAAGACCAGTACTGTCATGGTCCAGGGCTTAAAGACCAGTACTGTCATGGTCCAGGACATAAAGACCAGTACTGTCATGGTCCAGGGCATAAAGACCAGTACTGTCATGGTCCAGGACATAAAGACCAGTACTGTCATGGTCCAGGGCATAAAGACCAGTACTGTCATGGTCCAGGACATAAAGACCAGTACTGTCATGGTCCAGGGCATAAAGACCAGTACTGTCATGGTCCAGGACATAAAGACCAGTACTGTCATGGTCCAGGGCATAAAGACCAGTACTGTCATGGTCCAGGACATAAAGACCAGTACTGTCATGGTCCAGGGCTTAAAGACCAGTACTGTCATGGTCCAGGGCTTAAAGACCAGTACTGTCATGGTCCAGGACATAAAGACCAGTACTGTCATGGTCCAGGACATAAAGACCAGTACTGTCATGGTCCAGGGCTTAAAGACCAGTACTGTCATGGTCCAGGACATAAAGACCAGTACTGTCATGGTCCAGGGCATAAAGACCAGTACTGTCATGGTCCAGGACATAAAGACCAGTACTGTCATGGTCCAGGGCATAAAGACCAGTACTGTCATGGTCCAGGACATAAAGACCAGTACTGTCATGGTCCAGGGCATAAAGACCAGTACTGTCATGGTCCAGGACATAAAGACCAGTACTGTCATGGTCCAGGGCATAAAGACCAGTACTGTCATGGTCCAGGACATAAAGACCAGTACTGTCATGGTCCAGGGCTTAAAGACCAGTACTGTCATGGTCCAGGGCTTAAAGACCAGTACTGTCATGGTCCAGGGCATAAAGACCAGCACTGTCATGGTCCAGGGCTTAAAGACCAGTACTGTCATGGTCCAGGGCTTAAAGACCAGTACTGTCATGGTCCAGGGCATAAAGACCAGTACTGTCATGGTCCAGGACATAAAGACCAGTACTGTCATGGTCCAGGGCTTAAAGACCAGTACTGTCATGGTCCAGGACATAAAGACCAGTACTGTCATGGTCCAGGGCATAAAGACCAGTACTGTCATGGTCCAGGACATAAAGACCAGTACTGTCATGGTCCAGGGCATAAAGACCAGTACTGTCATGGTCCAGGACATAAAGACCAGTACTGTCATGGTCCAGGGCATAAAGACCAGTACTGTCATGGTCCAGGACATAAAGACCAGTACTGTCATGGTCCAGGGCATAAAGACCAGTACTGTCATGGTCCAGGACATAAAGACCAGTACTGTCATGGTCCAGGGCATAAAGACCAGTACTGTCATGGTCCAGGACATAAAGACCAGTACTGTCATGGTCCAGGGCATAAAGACCAGTACTGTCATGGTCCAGGACATAAAGACCAGTACTGTCATGGTCCAGGGCATAAAGACCAGTACTGTCATGGTCCAGGACATAAAGACCAGCACTGTCATGGTCCAGGGCTTAAAGACCAGTACTGTCATGGTCCAGGGCATAAAGACCAGTACTGTCATGGTCCAGGACATAAAGACCAGTACTGTCATGGTCCAGGGCATAAAGACCAGTACTGTCATGGTCCAGGGCATAAAGACCAGTACTGTCATGGTCCAGGGCATAAAGACCAGTACTGTCATGGTCCAGGGCATAAAGACCAGTACTGTCATGGTCCAGGGCATAAAGACCAGTACTGTCATGGTCCAGGACATAAAGACCAGTACTGTCATGGTCCAGGGCATAAAGACCAGTACTGTCATGGTCCAGGGCATAAAGACCAGTACTGTCATGGTCCAGGGCATAAAGACCAGTACTGTCATGGTCCAGGGCATAAAGACCAGTACTGTCATGGTCCAGGGCATAAAGACCAGTACTGTCATGGTCCAAGACATAAAGACCAGTACTGTCATGGTCCAGGGCATAAAGACCAGTACTGTCATGGTCCAGGGCTTAAAGACCAGTACTGTCATGGTCCAGGACATAAAGACCAGCACTGTCATGGTCCAGGACATAAAGACCAGTACTGTCATGGTCCAGGGCATAAAGACCAGTACTGTCATGGTCCAGGACATAAAGACCAGTACTGTCATGGTCCAGGACATAAAGACCAGCACTGTCATGGTCCAGGACATAAAGACCAGTACTGTCATGGTCCAGGGCATAAAGACCAGTACTGTCATGGTCCAGGGCTTAAAGACCAGTACTGTCATGGTCCAGGGCATAAAGACCAGCACTGTCATGGTCCAGGACATAAAGACCAGCACTGTCATGGTCCAGGACATAAAGACCAGTACTGTCATGGTCCAGGACATAAAGACCAGCACTGTCATGGTCCAGGACATAAAGACCAGTACTGTCATGGTCCAGGACATAAAGACCAGTACTGTCATGGTCCAGGGCATAAAGACCAGTACTGTCATGGTCCAGGACATAAAGACCAGTACTGTCATGGTCCAGGACATAAAGACCAGCACTGTCATGGTCCAGGACATAAAGACCAGCACTGTCATGGTCCAGGGCAGTGAGGCTGCACTCAGCTCTGTTGTGCAGGACTTCCCCACCCTAACGAAGATAGCGGAATGCAAAAGAGAAAAGGACAGCACCCCGACCTCTCCCCTCACCTCAGGCACCCCAACAGCAGCACTATCCTCCCCCCTGCCTGCCTACAACCACCAGAGCCAAGACCACACTACCATCAGCCTGCTGAGAGACAGGCTGGCTCTGTTAGAGGTATGTGTTACTGAGCTGAAGGAGCAGCCACCCAGCTACACCACCTCCAGCCCAGACACAGAGCTTCTACAGGACCAGATCAACCAGTGCAGGACCCAGCTGGAGAACTCTGTCCAGGAGCTGAGAGAGAGTCTTACCACAGCTCTGGAGGAGGTAAAGGCCACCGTGAGGAGAGAGCTTTACCACAGCTCTGGAGGAGGTAAAGGCCACCGTGAGGAGAGAGTCTTACCACAGCTCTTGAGGAGGTAAAGGCCACCGTGAGGAGAGAGTCTTACCACAGCTCTTGAGGAGGTAAAGGTCACCATGAAGAGAGAGTCTTACCACAGCTCTGGAGGAGGTAAAGGCCACCGTGAGGAGAGAGCTTTACCACAGCGCTGGAGGAGGTAAAGGCCACCGTGAGGAGAGAGTCTTACCACAGCGCTGGAGGAGGTAAAGGCCACCGTGAGGAGAGAGTCTTACCACAGCTCTTGAGGAGGTAAAGGTCACCGTGAGGAGAGAGTCTTACCACAGCGCTGGAGGAGGTAAAGGCCACCGTGAGGAGAGAGTCTTACCACAGCGCTGGAGGAGGTAAAGGCCACCGTGAGGAGAGAGTCTTACCACAGCGCTGGAGGAGGTAAAGGCCACCGTGAGGAGAGAGCTTTACCACAGCGCTGGAGGAGGTAAAGGTCACCATGAAGAGAGAGTCTTACCACAGCGCTGGAGGAGGTAAAGGCCACCGTGAGGAGAGAGTCTTACCACAGCTCTTGAGGAGGTAAAGGCCACCGTGAAGAGAGAGTCTTACCACAGCGCTGGAGGAGGTAAAGGTCACCGTGAGGAGAGAGTCTTACCACAGCGCTGGAGGAGGTAAAGGCCACCGTGAGGAGAGAGTCTTACCACAGCGCTGGAGGAGGTAAAGGTCACCATGAGGAGAGAGTCTTACCACAGCGCTGGAGGAGGTAAAGGTCACCATGAAGAGAGAGTCTTACCACAGCTCTTGAGGTGGTAAAGGTCACCATGAGGAGAGAGTCTTACCACAGCTCTTGAGGAGGTAAAGGTCACCATGAGGAGAGAGTCTTACCACAGCTCTTGAGGAGGTAAAGGTCACCATGAGGAGAGAGTCTTAACACAGCTCTGGAGGAGGTAAAGGCCACCATGAGGAGAGAGCTGGTGCAGGTAAAGGAGGAGATGGAAAAGGAGTTGTCTGTCATCAAGAGAGTGCTACAGCACAGAGAGCAGACTGTAGAGACTCCTAGAGAGAAGCTGCAGCCCCTCACCACCCCTAACAACCCCCCCCCCCCCCCCCATACCGACAACACTTCACCCACACCCCCAGTCAACAAGGAGACTCACATGGGGACACCTACTACAGAGAGAAGCTCTCTGGCCCCCCCTGACACACCCCTCCATGTACACAGGCCCTGTGTACTCCAGCCCCAGGCCGTAAACGCACTAATCTGGTAAAACCAGACACAAGGTGTGCAAAATATGGTGCCCAAAAACACAGGATGCACTCCACATCCTGTCCCAGCCTGACTTTGGCACACCAGGCCACATTATTATTCACACCGGCACCAACAACCTGCGAGAGGAGCAGGAGAGAGTAGGCAGCCTGGTCAACAGCGTAGCAGAGAGAGGAGCAGGAGAGAGTAGGCAGCCTGGTCAACAGCGTAGCAGAGAGAGGAGCAGGAGAGAGTAGGCAGCCTGGTCAACAGCGTAGCAGAGAGAGGAGCAGGAGAGAGTAGGCAGCCTGGTCAACAGAGTAGCAGAGAGAGGAGCAGGAGAGAGTAGGCAGCCTGGTCAACAGCGTAGCAGAGAGAGGAGCAGGAGAGAGTAGGCAGCCTGGTCAACAGAGTAGCAGAGAGAGGAGCAGGAGAGAGTAGGCAGCCTGGTCAACAGCGTAGCAGAGAGAGGAGCAGGAGAGAGTAGGCAGCCTGGTCAACAGCGTAGCAGAGAGAGGAGCAGGAGAGAGTAGGCAGCCTGGTCAACAGCGTAGCAGAGAGAGGAGCAGGAGAGAGTAGGCAGCCTGGTCAACAGCGTAGCAGAGAGAGGAGCAGGAGAGAGTAGGCAGCCTGGTCAACAGAGTAGCAGAGAGGGCCTCTGAGGGGTTCCCCAACTCCCACATCACCATCTCCACTCTGCTACCCCGCAAAGACTTTCATCCCCGTACCATTCAGAAAGTCAACGCTGACATCACCAGAGGGTGTGGCCTACTCCCGAACGTGCACGTTGCTCACCACCCAACAATCACCCCAGAGTATCTGCACGACCACTCCCACCTGAGGAAGCAGACAGTAGGGATGTTTGCCAAGTCTCTAAAGGACGTGGCACTTGGTAGACAAACACCCCAACCTGGGGAAGATTTTCTGTAGTAATATAAATGTAAGAGTTCTAAACTTCCTTAATAAGCACAATGTCTTGAGTAAAAGCCAAATTGGATTTATACCAAAACATCGCACAACTGATCATATTTACACCTTACACACCCTGATAGATAAACATGTCCACCAAAATAATACCAAAATATACGCTTGCTTTATCGACTTCCAAAAAGCATTTGATTCTATTTGGCATACAGGACTGTTCTACAAAGTTATTGAAAGTGGTGTAGGGGGTAAAACATATGACATAATTAAATCAATGTATACTGGCAATACGTGCAGCATTAAAATTGGCAAGAAAAGAACAGAATTCTTTAACCAGGGGCGGGGCCTTCGTCAGGGTTGCAATCTGAGCCCTGCACTCTTCAATATTTACATCAACGAATTGGCCACTATTCTAGAAAAATCCTCAGCCCCTGGTGTTAGTCTCCACAATTCAGAAGCTAAATGCCTACTCTTCGCAGATGACCTATGCCTGCTGTCACCCACAGCACATGGCCTACAGCAGAGCCTGTACCTGCTAGAGCAGTACTGCCAGACCTGGGCCCTGGGAGTAAACCCCAAAAAGACTAAAATAATGATTTTCCAGAGAAGATCCAGATCTCAGGGAATTAGACCAAAGTTCTCAATTGGTACAAAATATATAGAGTACTGCACACACTACAATTACTTAGGTTTAAAAATAAGCTCAACTGGACACCTTAATGAGGCAGTGAATGAACTGAGAGAGAAAGCACACAGGGCATTCAACGCCATTAAAAAGCTAATTCAAATTGAAATACCTATTCAAATTTGGCGAAAACTAATTAAATATGTGATTGAACCAATTGCACTTTATGGCAGCGAGGTGTGGGGTCCACTTGCAAAACAAGATTTCATCAAATGGGACAAACACCCCATTGAAACCCTGCATGCAGAGATGCAAGATTGTAAGATTATCAGAATTAGGCCAATATCCACTAATAATAAAAACTCAAAAAAGAGCAATTCAGTTTTGGAAACATCTAAAATACAGTGACCCCCTCTCATATCATTACCAAGCCCTGCAATGCCAAGAGATGAGCAAAGAAAAGAGTCCCCTCATCCAGCTGGTCCTGGGGCTGAGTTCACAAACCTGTTCTACTAACACACTGAAGCCTCAGGACCAGAACATCCAATCAATCAGGATAAACCAAATTACAACACAGTCAAAACAAAACTATATTGCTTATTGGGAAACACAAGCACAAACACAAAGCAAAATGCAGTGCTATCTGGCCCTAAATCGACAGTACACTGTGGCTAAATATTTGACCATGGTTACTGATCAAAACCTTAGAAAAACCTTGACAAAGTACAGGCTCAGTGAGCACAGCCTTGCCATTGAGAAGGGTAGACCAGGAAAACCTGGCTCCCTGTAGAGGAAAGGCTGTGCAACCACTGCACAACAGCAGAACCTGAGACGGAGCTGCATTTCCTGACAAAATGTAAAAAATAAAACAATTAGAGAGTGTAATTTCCCCAAATTTTCCCCAAGTTTCAAAGACCTCTCTGATGAGAGTAGGCTACCCATCCTGTTGGGGGAGGACGCATAGAGCTGTGGGTTGGCAGCGCACTACATTGCTGCCTGCCATAAGATGAGGGACGGTGTCTGACAGACCAATCAACCTGCACATGTCCTCTACTGTATGCTTATTGTTATTGTTGAATGTATGGTTATTTTGACACTTGGTTATTGTTGTTACTGTTGTCCCGTTGACAATTTTGATTCTCATTTTATTTTTTTAATATTGTAAAAATCCCAAATAAGCGTTTGGCAATATGTACATTGTTACGTCATGCCAATAAAGCAAATTGAATTGAATTGAGAGAGAGAGGAGTGTGAGGAATGAGAGAGAGGAATGAGACAGAGGAATGAGAGAAGTGTGAGGAATGAGAGAGAGAGAGAGAGAGAGAGAGAGAGAGAGAGAGAGAGAGAGAGAGAGAGAGAGAGAGAGGAATGAGAGAGAGAGAGAGAGGGGAGTGTGAGGAATGAGAGAGAGAGAGAGAGAGAGGGGGGGGTGAGGAATGAGAGAGAGAGAGGGGGGAGTGTGAGGAATGACAGAGAGAGAGAGAGGGGAGTGTGAGGAATGACAGAGAGAGGGGGGGAGTGTGAGGAATGACAGAGAGAGAGGGGGGGGGTGTGAGGAATGACAGAGAGAGAGAGGGGGGAGTGTGAGGAATGACAGAGAGAGAGGGGAGTGTGAGGAATCAGAGAGAGAGAGGGGGGGGGGGGTGAGGAATGACAGAGCGAGAGAGGGGGAGTGTGAGGAATCAGAGAGAGAGAGAGGGGGAGAGTGAGGAATGAGAGGGAGAGAGGTAATAGAAATAGGATGAATCAGTGTTTTGTGGTCATGTGATGTTCTGGAAGGTTGTCTACTCTTCAGACAGATGAGTTACTATGAGGAGAGAGACCTTCAGAACAGCAGACAACATTACAATACAACCTCACTAAAACACAACTCTATTATAGTGGATTGAACGAACAGTGTGTATGTGTGTGCAATGTGTGTTTGGTGTGTGTATGTGTCGTGTGTGCAGAGTGTGTGTGCTCTGGAAGAGCCCAGTTCGCCCATTCTCCCAGTTTGTCACGCTCTCCTCCGAACCTCCAGTAACTCACCCTAGCCCTGCACTGGCATCACAGTGAACCCGCCACAGGTCCATAGGTCAGGGGTCAGGGTTGACCCGGGATGACAGAAAGAGCCAGGCAAGGAGGGGGTCAAGAGAGCGAGTTTGGGTACAGAGAGACATGTAGACATTGTCTCCCCCTCACAATGAGAGGGTGTTATTTAGTGAAGGCTACAGAGTGGCAGTAGTGACAATAGACACAGGAAGACATTGAAACTGCCCTTGTTTTCTCAGGGTTTGTGTACGAACAAACGGAACAGAGACAAAGCCCAGCAAACATAAGCAAAGCAAAGTGTTTGTACAATGGAGCTGGCAGAGAGGCAGAGAGGTAGAGAGGCAGACAGACAGGCGGTCTCAGGGAAAGTGTTCTGCTAGGCCACAGTGTGATCTCAGAGAGAATGGAACTGTATGTGGATGCATAGTGCTGTATGAAGTAGCTGGCTGGGGAAAGAAAGGCTCTCTAAAATATCAAGTTTTCTCAAGGTTCTCTGTCTGACAAACTACAAATAAGTCCAGACCTGGGTTACTAGGTGCTGTTTGTCTGTGTGTCTGTCTGGGTGTCTGTCTGTGTGTCTGTCCCTGTCTGTGTGTCTGTCTCTGTCCCTGTCTGTGTGTCTGTCTGTCCCTGTCTGTGTCTCTCTGTCTGCCCTCTATACCCCACTATACCCCATCCTCAAGATGCTCTTCATCATCAGTCTGAAGAGAGAGCCTTGAAACAAACAGAGAATGCACCTTCACTGTGAAATTACCCCACGTGATGCACAACAGAACGGTGTACGACAGACAGAGACACAGAGTGAGCAACATACACTACAACTGAAACAACACAATCCACTACAACTGAAACAACACCATCCACTACAACTGAAACAACACCATCCACTACAACTGAAACAACACCATCCACTACAACTGAAACAACACCATCCACTACAACTGAAACAACACCATCCACTACAACCGAAACAACACCATAACTGAAACAACACCATCCACTACAACTGAAACAACACCATCCACTACAACTGAAACAACACCGTCCACTACAACTGAAAAACGTGACACAGACATACAAATGTAGTTTCTGCTGAACTTAGCTTGGCATCTACATATATGAACCTTGATGAATACCTCCAGGAAGTATGACACCAACGGGAGATTATATGAGCCTTGATGAATACCTCCAGGAAGTATGACACCAACGTGAGATTATATGAGCCTTGATGAATACCTCCAGGAAGTATGACACCAAAGTGAGATTATATGAGCCTTGATGAATACCTCCAGGAAGTATGACACCAAAGTGAGATTATATGAGCCTTGATGAATACCTCCAGGAAGTATGACACCAAAGTGAGATCCTTCCAGTCCTATCCAGTCAGTGCAATCCCTAACAATCCATACACCGCTAAAGGCCATTGTCTGAGTCTGAGTCTCACAACCACTCACTGTCCCTTCATATTCTTCTTATCTGTTCACAAGGCTAACCTTGCCAGTAGCCCACGATAACCTTACACTGGATTCTCTGTGTCTTCCAGAAGAAGTGAATCTACTGTGTTACAGAGGGAACACTTACAGATATTGGATTTTAATTTGGCCAGTTTCTCACAGCAGGAATATAACCCTGCAGCAACAGGAAATGTGAATTATTGTGTAGATTAAAATTAATGGACATTTTTGTAGGGGTTGATACATTTTTAGTTAGGTCAAATCAAGTCTGACATTTTAAAGTGGAAATTACAAACGTTAGAAGTCTTTTTAAACCTCAAATACGCTACAGGTTTACTTTTCCTAATGTGCAGAGCATTTCTTGAAACAACAGGGTGATCAAATTAAGAGTCTACATCTGTACTTTTAGAGAGACGGGATATGTGACAACTGACACTGTTTCAGGATAGTTTGAATATCTCTCCGTTCTCATTCACACCTAGACCAAGCAACACAACGAACCATCTTCTGGATCCTCAGATGAATCATTCATGTCTTTCTCTTTCTATAGTCGTAACAACTCACAAGAAAAGGGTTGATAAAGAAGAGTTTGTGTGTGCTCTTCGCCCATCACACCCCTCACCCAATGCACTTAGCATCTGTCCTGCCTTGTTGTCACTGATGCCTTTACTTATTTATCCCTGCTTTTATTTCTGCTGGGTTTTTCAGCTGCGCCAGCACTTAGTCAGGTGACCTTTCCCCACCCAGCTCCAATGAGAATAATGGCCTCGGCAGCAGGTACACACTGAGCACCAATTTATGTCATGAAATAAATAGTTAAAAGGTAGCTAGTTAGCTAATGCAGTGTGGAGGGTAGCATAGCCTAGCTGTCTGGGACAGGGGGTGGTAGTGTAGCCTAGCTGTCTGGGACAGGGGGTGGTAGTGTAGCCTAGCTGTCTGGGACAGGGGGTGGTAGTGTAGCCTAGCTGTCTGGGACAGGGGATGGTAGTGTAGTCTAGCTGTCTGGGACAGGGGGTGGGTAGTGTAGTCTAGCTGTCTGGGACAGGGGGTGGTAGTGTAGTCTAGCTGTCTGGGACAGGGGGTGGTAGTGTAGTCTAGCTGTCTGGGACAGGGGGTGGTAGTGTAGTCTAGCTGTCTGGGACAGGGGGGGTAGTGTAGCCTAGCTGTCTGGGACAGGGGGTGGTAGTGTAGCCTAGCTGTCTGGGACAGGGGGTGGTAGTGTAGTCTAGCTGTCTGGGACAGGGGGTGGTAGTGCAGTCTAGTTGTCTGGGACAGGGGATGGTAGTGTAGTCTAGCTGTCTGGGACAGGGGGTGGTAGTGTAGTCTAGCTGTCTGGGACAGGGGGTGGTAGTGTAGTCTAGCTGTCTGGGACAGGTGGTGGTAGTGTAGTCTAGCTGTCTGGGACAGGTGGTGGTAGTGTAGTCTAGCTGTCTGGGACAGGGGATGGTAGTGTAGTCTAGCTGTCTGGGACAGGTGGTGGTAGTGTAGTCTAGCTGTCTGGGAAAGGTGGTGGTAGTGTAGCCTAGCTGTCTGGGACAGGAGGTGGTAGTGTAGTCTAGCTGTCTGGGACAGGGGATGGTAGTGTAGCCTAGCTGTCTGGGACAGGGGGTGGTAGTGTAGTCTAGCTGTCTGGGACAGGGGGTGGTAGTGTAGTCTAGCTGTCTGGGACAGGGGGTGGTAGTGTAGTCTAGCTGTCTGGGACAGGGAGGTAGTGTAGTCTAGCTGTCTGGGACAGGGGTGGTAGTGTAGTCTAGCTGTCTGGGACAGGGGTGGTAGTGTAGTCTAGCTGTTGGGACAGGGGGGGCAGTGTAGTCTAGCTGTTGGGACAGGGGGGGTAGTGTAGCCTAGCTGTCTGGGACAGGGGGGGTAGTGTAGCCTAGCTGTCTGGGACAGGGGAGGGTAGTGTAGTTTAGCTGTCTGGGACAGGGTATGGTAGTGTAGTTTAGCTGTCTGGGACAGGGGATGGTAGTGTAGTCTAGCTGTCTGGGACAGGGGTGGGTAGTGTAGTTTAGCTGTCTGGGACAGGGGATGGTAGTGTAGTCTAGCTGTCTGGGACAGGGTATGGTAGTGTAGTCTAGCTGTCTGGGACAGGTGGTGGTAGTGTAGTCTAGCTGTCTGGGACAGGTGGTGGTAGTGTAGTCTAGCTGTCTGGGACAGGGGATGGTAGTGTAGTCTAGCTGTCTGGGACAGGTGGTGGTAGTGTAGTCTAGCTGTCTGGGAAAGGTGGTGGTAGTGTAGCCTAGCTGTCTGGGACAGGAGGTGGTAGTGTAGTCTAGCTGTCTGGGACAGGGGATGGTAGTGTAGCCTAGCTGTCTGGGACAGGGGGTGGTAGTGTAGTCTAGCTGTCTGGGACAGGGGGTGGTAGTGTAGTCTAGCTGTCTGGGACAGGGGGTGGTAGTGTAGTCTAGCTGTCTGGGACAGGGAGGTAGTGTAGTCTAGCTGTCTGGGACAGGGGTGGTAGTGTAGTCTAGCTGTCTGGGACAGGGGTGGTAGTGTAGTCTAGCTGTTGGGACAGGGGGGGCAGTGTAGTCTAGCTGTCTGGGACAGGGGGTGGTAGTGTAGTCTAGCTGTCTGGGACAGGGGGGGTAGTGTAGCCTAGCTGTCTGGGACAGGGGAGGGTAGTGTAGTTTAGCTGTCTGGGACAGGGTATGGTAGTGTAGTTTAGCTGTCTGGGACAGGGGATGGTAGTGTAGTCTAGCTGTCTGGGACAGGGGTGGGTAGTGTAGTTTAGCTGTCTGGGACAGGGGATGGTAGTGTAGTCTAGCTGTCTGGGACAGGGTATGGTAGTGTAGTCTAGCTGTCTGGGACAGGGGATGGTAGTGTAGCCTAGCTGTCTGGGACAGGGGGTGGTAGTGTAGTCTAGCTGTCTGGGACAGGGGGTGGTAGTGTAGTCTAGCTGTCTGGGACAGGGGGTGGTAGTGTAGTCTAGCTGTCTGGGACAGGGATGGTAGTGTAGTTTAGCTGTCTGGGACAGGTAGTGGTAGTGTAGTTTAGCTGTCTGGGACAGGGGATGGTAGTGTAGCCTAGCTGTCTGGGACAGGTGGTGGTAGTGTAGTCTAGCTGTCTGGGACAGGGGGTGGTAGTGTAGTCTAGCTGTCTGGGACAGGGGGGGTAGTGTAGTCTAGCTGTCTGGGACAGGGGGTGGTAGTGTAGTCTAGCTGTCTGGGACAGGGGGTGTCCTGAGATATTAAAATATTTATCCTCTGGTAGCGTGAGGCCCAGCATGGGGCGAACATCAAGAAGGACTCCTGCTGGGCCACATATACAGATAAGCAAACACATGGACACACAGACGCACACACACACAGAAATAAAAACACACACACACACAGAAACAAACAAAGGATTCTAACATTCAACAGAGCTGTGGGGTATTGGGGGAACACCCACTACACCCAACGTGATGGAGCAGACTGGGGAGTGTGGGGCTTCTGTCCTGCCTCTGTAGGTAGCCCCGGGCTGGGGTACGGAGAGGGAGAGGAGGGGGGTTAGAGGTGCTGTCCCTGGACTGTACCCACACTGAGCAGTGAGACATATTGGGCTCAGTGCCAAGGCACTATGATTGTGTTTTGTATCCCTGCTCGCCTCCCAAGCAGCCCCCCATCCATTTATTAGACATGTGACTAATCTACGGCACCTTTAGCCACTAGATAGAACCTGCCCCGTCACTAAGCTATTTATTAGACATGTGACTAACCTACGGCACCTTTAGCCACTAGCTAGCACCTGCCCCGTCACTAAGCTATTTATTAGACATGTGACTAACCTACGGCACCATTAGCCACTAGCTAGCACCTGCCCCTTCACTAAGCTATTTATTAGACATGTGACTAACCTACGGGACCATTAGCCACTAGCTAGCACCTGCCCCGTCACTAAGCTATTTATTAGACATGTGACTAACCTACGGCACCTTTAGCCACTAGCTAGCACCTGCCCCGTCACTAAGCTATTTATGAGACATGTGACTAACCTACGGCACCATTAGCCAGGCTATTCATATCCCGCTGTTAGCCTGGCTGCGTCATTAGCGTAGTGACATGCTATTAATTCTCTGGGTACAAATGGGGTGTGACCCTGTTTCTAGCCTCTGGTAAGTCATGCTCTACCATCATAGATACCTGTACGTCAGCAGCTGGCCTGGTAAGTCATGCTCTACCATCATAGAGACCTGTACGTCAGCAGCTGGCCTGGTAAGTCATGCTCTACCATCATAGAGACCTGTACGTCAGCAGCTGGCCTGGTAAGTCATGCTCTACCATCATAGATACCTGTACGTCAGCAGCTGGCCTGGTAAGTCATGCTCTACCATCATAGAGACCTGTACGTCAGCAGCTGGCCTGGTAAGTCATGCTCTACCATCATAGAGACCTGTACGTCAGCAGCTGGCCTGGTAAGTCATGCTCTACCATCATAGATGCTCTACAACATTCGCAGAGTACGACCCTGCCTCACACAGGAAGCGGCGCAGGTCCTAATCCAGGCACTTGTCATCTCCCGTCTGGATTACTGCAACTCGCTGCTGGCTGGGCTCCCTGCCTGTGCCATTAAACCCCTACAACTCATCCAGAACGCCGCAGCCCGTCTGGTGTTCAACCTTCCCAAGTTCTCTCACGTCACCCCGCTCCTCCGCTCTCTCCACTGGCTTCCAGTTGAAGCTCGCATCCGCTACAAGACCATGGTGCTTGCCTACGGAGCTGTGAGGGGAACGGCACCTCCGTACCTTCAGGCTCTGATCAGGCCCTACACCCAAACAAGGGCACTGCGTTCATCCACCTCTGGCCTGCTCGCCTCCCTACCTCTGAGGAAGTACAGTTCCCGCTCAGCCCAGTCAAAACTGTTCGCTGCTCTGGCACCCCAATGGTGGAACAAACTCCCTCACGACGCCAGGTCAGCGGAGTCAATCACCACCTTCCGGAGACACCTGAAACCCCACCTCTTTAAGGAATACCTAGGATAGGATAAAGTAATCCTTCTAACCCCCCCCCCCCCCCTAAAAGATTTAGATGCACTATTGTAAAGTGGTTGTTCCACTGGATATCATAAGGTGTAATAGATACCTGTACGTCAGCAGCTGGCCTGGTAAGTCATGCTCTACCATCATAGAGACCTGTACGTCAGCAGCTGGCCTGGTAAGTCATGCTCTACCATCATAGAGACCTGTACGTCAGCAGCTGGCCTGGTAAGTCATGCTCTACCATCATAGAGGCCTGTACGTCAGCAGCTGGCCTGGTAAGTCATGCTCTACCATCATAGAGACCTGTATGTCAGCAGCTGGCCTGGTAAGTCATGCTCTACCATCATAGAGACCTGTATGTCAGCAGCTGGCCTGGTAAGTCATGCTCTACCATCATAGAGGCCTGTACGTCAGCAGCTGGCCTGGTAAGTCATGCTCTACCATCATAGAGACCTGTACGTCAGCAGCTGGCCTGGTAAGTCATGCTCTACCATCATAGAGACCTGTACGTCAGCAGCTGGCCTGGTAAGTCATGCTCTACCATCATAGAGACCTGTACGTCAGCAGCTGGCCTGGTAAGTCATGCTCTACCATCATAGAGGCTTGTATGTCAGCAGCTGGCCTGGTAAGTCATGCTCTACCATCATAGATACCTGTACGTCAGCAGCTGGCCTGGTAAGTCATGCTCTACCATCATAGAGGCCTGTACGTCAGCAGCTAGCCTGGTAAGTCATGCTCTACCATCATAGAGACCTGTACGTCAGCAGCTGGCCTGGTAAGTCATGCTCTACCATCATAGAGACCTGTACGTCAGCAGCTGGCCTGGTAAGTCATGCTCTACCATCATAGAGACCTGTACGTCAGCAGCTGGCCTGGTAAGTCATGCTCTACCATCATAGATACCTGTACGTCAGCAGCTGGCCTGGTAAGTCATGCTCTACCATCATAGAGGCCTGTACGTCAGCAGCTGGCCTGGTAAGTCATGCTCTACCATCATAGATACCTGTACGTCAGCAGCTGGCCTGGTAAGTCATGCTCTACCATCATAGAGACCTGTACGTCAGCAGCTGGCCTGGTAAGTCATGCTCTACCATCATAGATACCTGTACGTCAGCAGCTGGCCTGGTAAGTCATGCTCTACCATCATAGAGACCTGTACGTCAGCAGCTGGCCTGGTAAGTCATGCTCTACCATCATAGAGGCCTGTACGTCAGCAGCTGGCCTGGTAAGTCATGCTCTACCATCATAGAGGCCTGTACGTCAGCAGCTGGCCTGGTAAGTCATGGAGGGAGGCAGGGAGACTAACAGTGTGTTTACTCAGTGACATCATCCCAGGGCTTGTATTAATAATTGAGCCACTTAGCATGCAGTGGTGCCGGGCGCAGCAGCGCTGTTGGTTTCACAGGTCATTACATTTACACTGCTGCCCTAATGTTCATTACAGCAGGCTGGGTCTCAACCCCCTCTCCTGCTTCACCTTCTTCTCTCTCACTTTCTGCACATTCTCTCTTTTCCCTAATCCCTCACTCTCTATGCCTGTTCTTTCTACCCTCTATTTCCATCACCCCCCCTCTCTCCATCATTCTCTCTCTCTCTCTCTAATCAGGTGGTTGATCAGGGCACTAAAATAAACATGTGAAGGTGCTTCCTCTCACGACTGGTGGTCTCAGAGGCTAGCCTTCCCACAGTGCCAGCAAACACACACACACACACACACACACACACACACACACACACACACACACACACACACACACACACACACACACACACACACACACACACACACACACACACACACACACACACACACACACACACACGATCATTGCTGCAGACATTCTATTCATTCACACAAGAATGTTACTATCCTTGTAGGGACCAAACAATTGATTCCCACTCAAAATCCTATTTTCCCTAACCCCTAAACCTAACCCCTAACCCCTAACCCCTCACCCTAGAATAGCCTTTTTCCTTGTGGGGACCGGCGAGATGTCCTCAAATGTTTCCTTGTTTTACTATCCTTGTGATGATTTCTGGTCCCCACAAGGATAGTAAAACCAAAACACACACACCCCACTGCTATCATCCACTGCGGCCGCACCACACCAGCGCAATGCGCCAAACCCCGGGGGCGGCTTTAATGGACGGACCGTGTGGGGGTGCACATTTAACATGCGCACACAGTGTAAACAAACAGCAGCTCTGTTCTCAGTGTGAGCCGTGCCGCTCTGAGCCACAACAACAGCAAGGTCCCACAGGCCTCAGCCCTGAACGGATACCCCCATTGTTCCTTAATGCTGCTGATTACTTTCACCAAGATAGTCCTTAAGGAGAACTGAAACACTTAACGAAAACAAGAGAGGAAACATTGTGTTTAATTGGAATAGCAGGATGTAGGTACTGTAGACTGCTGACTGCAGAGTCTAGGGAGAGAGAAATGCAGGTCTCTCTAAACAGAGAGCAGAGAAAATGGAGAAACGCTTTCCAGTAAAACAACTTGTAGGAAAAGCCGTCATGGTTCAGATAAAAGCAGGTCTTTCTAAACAACCTCCTTGTATGGAGAAGACCCCATCCAACTAAATATTTACAATCATCCAAGACTGGTAGCACATCTCTCAGACATCCATTATGTCCATGTGCTGGACTGTGTTGCTGAATCTACTGTTCCCTTTGCCCAGCCCTGGTGTATGTCTCCCTGTGTGTGTGTGTGTGTTGCTATTCCTATCCTAGGCTGGGTCTGTGTGTGTGTTGCTATTCCTATCCTCGGCTGGGGCTGTGTGTGTGTATGTGTGTGTGTTGCTGTTCCTATCCTATGCTGGGTCTGTGTGTGTGTTGCTGTTCCTATCCTCGGCTGGGTCTGTGTGTGTTGCTGTTCCTATCCTAGGCTGGGTCTGTGTGTGTGTGTTGCTATTCCTATCCTCGGCTGGGGCTGTGTGTGTGTATGTGTGTGTGTTACTGTTCCTATCCTATGCTGGGTCTGTGTGTGTGTTGCTGTTCCTATCCTCGGCTGGGTCTGTGTGTGTGTTGCTGTTCCTATCCTAGGCTGGGTCTGTGTGTGTTGTTGTTCCTATCCTAGGCTGGGTCTGTGTGTGTTGCTTTTCCTATCCTCGGCTGGGTCTGTGTGTGTGTGTTGCTGTTCCTATCCTAGGCTGGGTCTGTGTGTGTTGCGGTTCCTATCCTAGGCTGGGTCTGTGTGTGTTGCTGTTCCTATCCTCGGCTGGGTCTGTGTGTGTTGCTGTTCCTATCCTAGGCTGGGTCTGTGTGTGTGTGTTGCTGTTCCTATCCTATGCTGGGTCTGTGTGTGTTGCTGTTCCTATCCTAGGCTGGGTCTGTGTGTGTTGCGGTTCCTATCCTAGGCTGGGTCTGTGTGTGTTGCGGTTCCTATCCTAGGCTGGGTCTGTGTGTGTGTTGCTGTTCCTATCCTATGCTGGGTCTGTGTGTGTTGCTGTTCCTATCCTATGCTGGGTCTGTGTGTGTTGCTGTTCCTATCCTAGGCTGGGTCTGTGTGTGTTGCTGTTCCTATCCTAGGCTGGGTCTGTGTGTGTTGCTGTTCCTATCCTCGGCTGGGTCTGTGTGTGTTGCTGTTCCTATCCTAGGCTGGGTCTGTGTGTGTTGCTGTTCCTATCCTAGGCTGGGTCTGTGTGTGTTGCTGTTCCTATCCTAGGCTGGGTCTGTGTGTGTGTGTTGCTGTTCCTATCCTAGGCTGGGTCTGTGTGTGTTGCTGTTCCTATCCTAGGCTGGGTCTCTGAGGCTCTGGAGAGCGTATCGGGACGTGTCTCACTAATTAATGTCGACACGACCATCGCTCCCGCCAGTCTAGGGGCAAAGGTCACCACGCAATCATTGACACGAGCAGGTAGCCAGCCGGCGTCTGTCCAGGGAGCTGAAAGACGCTCCACCCCCCCTTCTGCTAGTATCTTCCCTCTCTCTCTCTGCCTCCTTCCTTCTCGAGCTTGTTCTTCACTTCTCTCAGGTAGTCTGTAGAGAGAACGCAAAAACACGCAAGACCACCCCCTCCGCCCCATTTTTATCCTCTATATCCCCTTTTCGCCGTCCTCCTTCGTTTCTCTCCTCCCCTCCCCTCCCCTCCCCCACTCCTCTCCCCCGCTCCCTGTGAACTGAAAAGGAGCGATTGAGCCTCTGTTTCTTCTCTCAGCGCTCTGTCTGTCAGGGGAAACGTCTCCACACCATTCATCCACTGAGGAGGGAAAGAATAGACCTGGAATAGAAAGGGAAATAAAGAGAGGAAGTGGAGGAAGAGGAAGGGCTCTTAACCAGGAGGACGAGGGTGTCTATAGGAAGCATGTGCTTCTGAGGCCTTTGAATAAGACGGGAGAACAAGAATAGTCTAAACAAACAGGGTCAATACCAGGGTTCAACTGTTTATATTTACCACTATCCATGTTATTGACAAGCACTCCTGTTAGGAAGCTGCCATGAATGCCTCGGTGATTTTCTCTTTTCATGAAGAAATCAACTAAACGACCTTCCACTCAACAGCCTATGCCGTGTGCTACACTTCAGACACCAGACACCTGAAGACTGATTAGACAACAGCCTATGCAGTGTGCTACACTTCAGACACCAGACACCTGAAGACTGGTTAGACAACAGCCTATGCAGTGTGCTACACTTCAGACACCAGACACCTGAAGACTGATTAGACAACAGCCTATGCAGTGTGCTACACTTCAGACACCAGACACCTGAAGACTGATTAGACAACAGCCTATGCAGTGTGCTACACTTCAGACACCAGACACCTGAAGACTGATTAGACAACAGCCTATGCAGTGTGCTACACTTCAGACACCAGACACCTGAAGACTGATTAGACAACAGCCTATGCAGTGTGCCACACTTCAGACACCAGACACCTGAAGACTGGTTAGACAACAGCCTATGCAGTGTGCTACACTTCAGACACCAGACACCTGAAGACTGATTAGACAACAGCCTATGCAGTGTGCTACACTTCAGCCACCAGACACCTGAAGACTGATTAGACAACAGCCTATGCAGTGTGCTACACTTCAGACACCAGACACCTGAAGACTGGTTAGACAACAGCCTATGCAGTGTGCCACACTTCAGCCACCAGACACCTGAAGACTGGTTAGACAACAGCCTATGCAGTGTGCTACACTTCAGACACCAGACACCTGAAGACTGATTAGACAACAGCCTATGCAGTGTGCCACACTTCAGACACCAGACACCTGAAGACTGGTTAGACAACAGCCTATGCAGTGTGCTACACTTCAGACACCAGACACCTGAAGACTGATTAGACAACAGCCTATGCAGTGTGCTACACTTCAGACACCAGACACCTGAAGACTGGTTAGACAACAGCCTATGCAGTGTGCCACACTTCAGCCACCAGACACCTGAAGACTGGTTAGACAACAGCCTATGCAGTGTGCCACACTTCAGCCACCAGACACCTGAAGACTGGTTAGACAACAGCCTATGCAGTGTGCTACACTTCAGCCACCAGACACCTGAAGACTGGTTAGACAACAGCCTATGCAGTGTGCTACACTTCAGCCACCAGACACCTGAAGACTGGTTAGACAACAGCCTATGCAGTGTGCTACACTTCAGCCACCAGACACCTGAAGACTGGTTAGACAACAGCCTATGCAGTGTGCTACACTTCAGCCACCAGACACCTGAAGACTGGTTAGACAACAGCCTATGCAGTGTGCTACACTTCAGCCACCAGACACCTGAAGACTGGTTAGACAACAGCCTATGCAGTGTGCTACACTTCAGCCACCAGACACCTGAAGACTGGTTAGACAACAGCCTATGCAGTGTGCTACACTTCAGCCACCAGACACCTGAAGACTGGTTAGACAACAGCCTATGCAGTGTGCTACACTTCAGACACCAGACACCTGAAGACTGGTTAGACAACAGCCTATGCAGTGTGCTACACTTCAGACACCAGACACCTGAAGACTGATTAGACAACAGCCTATGCAGTGTGCTACACTTCAGACACCAGACACCTGAAGACTGGTTAGACAACAGCCTATGCAGTGTGCTACACTTCAGACACCAGACACCTGAAGACTGGTTAGACAACAGCCTATGCAGTGTGCTACACTTCAGACACCAGACACCTGAAGACTGGTTAGACAACAGCCTATGCAGTGTGCTACACTTCAGACACCAGACACCTGAAGACTGGTTAGACAACAGCCTATGCAGTGTGCTACACTTCAGACACCAGACACCTGAAGACTGGTTAGACAACAGCCTATGCAGTGTGCTACACTTCAGACACCTGAAGACTGGTTAGACAACAGCCTATGCAGTGTGCTACACTTCAGACACCAGACACCTGAAGACTGGTTAGACAACAGCCTATGCAGTGTGCTACACTTCAGACACCAGACACCTGAAGACTGGTTAGACAACAGCCTATGCAGTGTGCCACACTTCAGACACCTGAAGACTGGTTAGACAACAGCCTATGCAGTGTGCTACACTTCAGACACCAGACACCTGAAGACTGATTAGACAACAGTTAAAATACAATAAGACTGATTAGATAATAGTTAAGCGGCAGCGTAGCCTAGTGGTTAGAGCGTTGGACTAGTAACCGGAAGGTTGCAAGGTTGAATCCCCGAGCTGACGAGGTACAAATCTGTCGTTCTGCTCCTGAACAAGGCAGTTAACCCACTGTTCCTAGGCTGTCATTGAAAATAAGAATTTGTTCTTAACTGACTTGCCTAGTAAAATAAAGGTAAAAAATAAAATAAATAAATAAGTAAAGAGAGAATGCAACCTGGGATCGAACCCAGGTCTGTAGTGACACCTCAAGCACTGGGATGCAGTGCCTTAGACAGCTGTGCCACTCGGGAGGCCCTAGCAGATGCTCTTATCCAGAGTGACTGACAGTTAGTGCATTCATCTTAACTTCTTATGGCTGCAGGGGCAGTATTGAGTAGCTTGGATAAAAGGTGCCCATTTCAAACGGCCTCGTACTCAATTCTTGCTCGTACAATATGCATATTATTATTACTATTGGATAGAAAACACTCTCAAGTTTCTAAAACCGTTTGAATTATATCTGTGAGTAAAACAGAACTCATTTTGCAGCAAACTTCCTGTCAGAAAGTGAAAAATCTGAAATCGAGGCTCTGTTCCAGGGCCTGCCTATAAATGTGCTTGATATCTATTAGTATACATGCACTTCATACGCCTTCCACTAGATGTCAATAGGCTGTGAGAGGTGAAATGGGGTTTCTAGGTATTTCTATGGTCAAAAGAGAGAGCTTGGAATGACATGACCCCAGAATTCCTTTGTTCAGGAAGCGCATAAAGGTCACCAGTATTGGCTTCTGAAAAGCATTCGTTATAGACGTCTTATATCTCCGGCTTTGATTTTATTTGATAAATGTGATAATATCATCGTAAAGTATGTTTTTTCAATATAGTTTTATTAGATTATTGAAATTTTTTCGGGAGGTTAGGCGTGTTGCGTTCTCTGCCTTTGTTCACGAAGGAGAGCTTAGCGCCACTTGGCTAGTTATGCTTGCTAATTCAATTGGGAAAAAGGCCATTCTAAAACCAAACAACGATTGTTCTGGACAAAGGACCCCTTGTACAACATTCTGATGGAAGATCATCAAAAGTAGGACCCATTTATGATGTTATTTCATATCTGTCGAACATGTTTACTATTAGTTTGCGCCCAGATTTTGGGCGCTCTCTCGCTATAACGTAAGCTGCATGTCGTACTGAAGTTATGTTTAGAATTCTAACACGGCGATTGCATTAAGAACTAGTGTATCTATCATTTCCTATACAACATGTATTTTTTAGTAAAGTTTATGAATAGTTATTTGGTCAGAATAGGTGAGTGTCAGAAACATATACGGAGATTCTGGAAAATAATTGCTACATGGTCACATTGTATAACCACGGATTTCAGCTCTAAATATGCACATTTTCGAACAAACCATATATGTATTGTGTAATATGATGTTATAGGACTGTCATCTGATGAAGTTTATGAAGGTTAGTGAAAAAATTAATATCTTTTGCTGGTTTATTCGCCATCGCTAACGTTGCATTGAATGAATGGGTTGTGTGGTAGGCTATTGTAGTAAGCTAATATAATGCCATATTGTGTTTTTGCTGTAAAACACTTAAAGAATCGGAAATATTGTCTGGATTCACAAGATGTTTGTCTTTCATTTGCTGTACACGATGCATTTTTCATAAATGTTTTATGATGAGTATTTAGGTATTTCAATTTGGTCTCTGTAATTGTTCTAGCTGCTTCGGTGCTATTTCCGATTGTAGCTGCAATGTAAAACTATGATTTATACCTCAAATATGCAAATTTTTCGAACAAAACATAGATTTATTGTATAACATGTTATAAGACTGTCATCTGATGAAGTTGTTTCTTGGTTAGTTTGGTTGGTTCTTGGTTAGTTTGGTTGGTTTTGTGCATGCTACCTGTGCTGTGAAAAATGTCTGTGCTTTTTTGTATTTGGTGGTGAGCTAACATAAATATACGTGGTGTTTTCGCTGTAAAACATTTAAAAAATCGGACATGTTGGCTGGATTCACAAGATGTTTATCTTTCATTTGCTGTATTGGACTTGTTAATGTGTGAAAGTTAAATATTTCTAAAAAATATCTTTTGAATTTCGCGCCCTGCACTTGGACGGGCTGTTGTCATAAGTGTACCGACACCGGCCTGCAGCCATAAAAGGTTAAGATAGCTAGGTGGGACAACCACATATCAGTCGTAGTTAGCACATTTTTCCTCTAAAGTAGTTATTAGCAATGTCTGAGCTAGTAAGAGGGAAAAAGTCTGAGGGTTTCAGATGTTTTCAGAAGATGAGCAGGGACTCTGCCCTCCTAGCTTCAGGGGGAAGCTGGTTCCACCATTGGGGTGCCGGGACAGAGAAGAGCTTCAATGGGGTTAAACCCACTGTTGTTCCTACAGCAAATATTCAGCAGAACCGTACTTCCATGTTCTCAGAAGGTCTGTCTGTGCTGAAGAAAGACATTGGTCATGGTCAAAACAAAGTGGCTGATCACAGAGCACAGGGTCTCTTCCATAGCAGCTCCAGCCCCACATCTGTCTATCTGTGTCGAGAGGAGCTCATCAACACCTCCTCGACAGGCCTGACTCTCTCTCTCACACACACACACACACACACACACACACACACACACACACACACACACACACACACACACACACACACACACACACACACACACACACACACACACACACACACACACACACACACACACTCTCTCTCTCTCTCTCTCTATCATACTCTAGGGTAAGGGGAAGATCTAGAAGCCACAGATCTAGGATCAGATTACTAATCTTAACCATACAAAAAAACTGACCTTCGATCAGCGTGTAGGGCTAACATCATCCTAGCCCCCTCACACCAGTTTGTACCCCCCTGCTCCTGAGAACATCTCTCCCACCTCTTGTTCTGAACTGAGCCAGTCCAGTCCAACACCGCCCCAAAACCAAGTCCCTCTAATCAGACCCATGTTACTACCATAGAAATATAATGAATAGAAAGGATGTCCCCATTCAAGTCAATGGTGGCATAATGCGTTGACTGGTGGCCCGTTCTATTCAGTCCATTTCTATTAGAGGTCGACCGATTAATCGGAATGGCCGATTAATTAGGGCCGATTTCAAGTTTTCATAACAATCGGAAATCGGTATTTTTGGACACCGATTTGGCCGATTTTTTAAATTAATTAATACATTTAAAAAAATTACACCTTTATTTAATCTTTATTTAACTAGGCAAGTCAGTTAAGAACACATTGTTATTTTCAATGACGGCCTAGGAACGGTGGGTTAACTGCCTCGTTCAGGGGCAGAACGACAGATTTTTACCTTGTCAGCTCGGGGGATTCAATCTTGCAACCTTACAGTTAACTAGTCCAACGCTCTAACCACCTGATTACACTGCACTCCACGAGGAGCCTTCCTGTTACGAGAATGCAGTGGAAGCCAAGGTAAGTTGCTAGCTAGCATTAAACTTATCTTATAAAAAACAATCAATCAATCAATCATAATCACTAGTTAACTACACATGGTTGATGATATTACTAGTTTATCTAGCGTGTCCTGCGTTGCATATAATCGATGCAGTGCGCATTCGCGAAAAAGGACTGTCGTTGCTCCAACGTGTACCTAACCATAAACATCAATGCCTTTCTTAAAATCAATACACAGAAGTATATATTTTTAAACCTGCATATTTAGCTAAAAGAAATCCAGGTTAGCAGGCAATATTAACCAGGTGAAATTGTGTCACTTCTCTTGTGTTCATTGCACGCAGAGTCAGTGTATATGCAACAGTTTGGGCTGCCTAATTTGCCAGAATTTTACGTAATTTTGACATAACATTGAAGGTTGTGCAATGTAACAGGAATATTTAGACTTATGGATGCCACCCGTTAGATAAAATACGGAACGGTTCTGTATTTCACTGAAAGAATAAACGTCTTGTTTTCGAGATTATAGTTTCCGGATTCGACCATATTAATGACCTAAGGCTCGTATTTCTGTATGTTGTTAAGTTATAACTAAGTCTATGATTTGATAGAGCAGTCTGACTGAGTGGTGGTAGGCAGCAGCAGGCTCGTAAGCATTCATTCAAACAGCACTTTCCTGCGTTTTGCCAGAAGCTCTTCGCTGTGCTTCAAGCCTATCAACTCCCGAGATTAGGCTGGTGTAACCGATGTGAAATGGCTAGCTAGTTAGCTAATAGCGTTTCAAACGTCACTCTGAGACTTGGAGTAGTTATTCCCCTTGCTCTGCATGGGTAACGCTACTTCGAGGGTGGCTGTTGTCGTTGTGTTCCTGGTTCGAGCCCAGGTAGGAGCGAGGAGAGGGATGGAAGCTATACTGTTACACTGGCAATACTAAAGTGCCTATAAGAACATCCAATAGTCAAAGGTATATGAAATACAAACGGTATACAGAGAAATAGTCTTATAATAACTACAACCTAAAACTTCTTACCTGGGAATATTGAAGACTCATGTTAAAAGGAACCACCAGCTTTCATATGTTCTCATGTTCTGAGCAAGGAACTTAAACGTTAGCTTTCTTACATGGCACATATTGCACTTTTACTTTCTTCTCCAACACTTTGTTTTTGCATTATTTAAACCAAATTGAACATGTTTCATTATTTATTTGAGGCTAAATTGATTTTGTTGATGTATTATATTAAGTTAAAATAAGTGTTCATTCAGTATTGTCGGAATTGTCATTATTACAAATACATTTAAAAAATTGGCCGATTAATCGGTATCGGCGTTGAAAAATCATAATCGGTCGACCTCTAATTTCTATGGTCACTACCCCCTCTGCTCAGTGTTACCATAGATACAGCAGGGTCAGACACAGAGTGAAGCACCAGAGAGAGCCAAGGGTGGGAAGAGAGAGGGACTGGAAATGGGGATGTTTCTAGTTCTCATAAGGGTGTAGTATGTATGGGACCAAATCACTACATGTGTGTTTGTCAAACACTATAAATATCCAATATCTGTTTCTCCTGACACTGTCTATGTTAACTTGGTGGAGTGTTACTATTGATAACACCTGGACGTATGTACTGCAGGTATCTAAAACAAAAGCTAATGCCAACCTCAAACAGAGTCAGATTACAGTGAGAAAAGAGCTATAAAACATTCCCATCGACCGCAGAGTCAGATTACAGTGAGAAAAGAGCTATAAAACATTCCCATCGACCTCAAACAGAGTCAGATTACAGTGAGAAAAGAGCTATAAAACATTCCCATCGACCTCAAACAGAGTCAGATTACAGCGAGAGAAGAGCTATAAAACATTCCCATCGACCTCAAACAGAGTCAGATTACAGTGAGAAAAGAGCTCTGACATTCCCATCGAACTCAAACAGAGTCAGATTACAGTGAGAGAAGAGCTATAAAACATTCCCATCGACCTCAAACAGAGTCAGATTACAGTGAGAAAATAGCTATAAAACATTCCCATCGACCTCAGAGTCAGATTACAGTGAAAAAATAGCTATAAAACATTCCCATCGACCTCAAACAGAGTCAGATTACAGTGAGAGAAGAGCTATAAAACATTCCCATCGACCGCAGAGTCAGATTACAGTGAGAAAAGAGCTATAAAACATTCCCATCGACCTCAAACAGAGTCAGATTACAGTGAGAGAAGAGCTATAAAACATTCCCATCGAACTCAAACAGAGTCAGATTACAGTGAGAGAAGAGCTATAAAACATTCCCATCGAACTCAAACAGAGTCAGATTACAGTGAAAAAAGAGCTATAAAACATTCCTATCGAACTCAAACAGAGTCAGATTACAGTGAGAAAAGAGCTCTAAAACATTCCCATCGACCTCAAACAGAGTCAGATTACAGTGAGAAAAGAGCTCTAAAACATTCCCATCGAACTCAAACAGAGTCAGATTACAGTGAGAAAAGAGCTCTAAGACATTCCTATCGAACTCAGAGTCAGATTACAGTGAGAAAAGAGCTCTAAGACATTCCCATCTAGCTCAAACAGAGTCAGATTACAGTGAGAGAAGAGCTATAAAACATTCCCATCGACCGCAGAGTCAGATTACAGTGAGAAAAGAGCTATAAAACATTCCCATCGACCTCAAACAGAGTCAGATTACCGTGAGAAAAGAGAGCTCTAAAACATTCCCATCGACCTCAAACAGAGTCAGATTACAGCGAGAGAAGAGCTATAAAACATTCCCATCGACCTCAAACAGAGTCAGATTACAGTGAGAAAAGAGCTATAAAACATTCCCATCGACCTCAAACAGAGTCAGATTACAGTGAGAAAAGAGCTATAAAACATTCCTATCGAACTCAGAGTCAGATTACAGTGAGAAAAGAGCTCTAAGACATTCCCATCGACCTCAGACAGATATAATTGCTCTGATTATCCTTAGTGGTGGGAATGTGAGGATGGACTTTAAGCAGGTTATTACCAGACCACAGGGATCCTCTCGACTGTCTCATCACAGAACATCTCCAGCCCAAACAGTCAAACAGTGTCAACCAAGTTACAATATTGGCAGTTACAAAAAGCAGAATCACACTCAGATGAATTCCAATTTGCTGCCTGAAGTCACTGTTAAAAAGATAACATCACCAAGACAACATCCACACTGGAGCTGACTGGCATGATGAGAAACAGGACTTTGGCTGAGTCAGCCATTTTCCATGACTGTGTTTGATGGAGTTGTTGAGTGTGTTTTCTGCCAGACCTGTGTGTGTGTGACTGTGTGAGTGATGTACAGGCGTCCACAGAAGGGGAGTTTATTCAACGCTAGCTAGCGCACATCACTCTTCTTCTGACGGATTGGGGCTGACCCTGGAGAGAGGAGATGGGGAAGGGGGAAGGGTGAGGCGAGCAGGTCTAGAGCATTGGGAAGGAGGGGAGAGTGTATGTGGGTGTGTCTGTGTGTGTGTGTGTGTGTCTGTGTGAGTGTGAGTGTGTGTGTGCGTGTGAGAGAGACAGAGAGTAGGTTTCTGATGTGTCTATGATGTTTTTTGTGTGTGTACTAGTTTTGCCTTTGAGTTTGTACTATGTGTATGTGTGTGTGTGTGTGTGTGTGTGTGTGTGTGTGTGTGTGTGTGTGTGTGTGTGTGTGTGTGTGTGTGTGTGTGTGTGTGTGTGTGTGTGTGTGTGTGTGTGTGTGTGTGTTTATTGGGGAGGCGGGGGTCGTTTAGCGCTGCGGAGCACTGTGAAGCGTCACACTGCAGAGAGTGGGGGCGCGATGACAAATCCATCACTTAACCCCCTCATTCACTCAACTGACACAGTCTGGGAAACCCATTCCACATGGCCCAGCCACTTATACCCCTCCGACCCCCTCTCTACCCCCCTGGACTACCCTCCCCTCCCCCTCTCCCTCTCTCCAGGCTCCATCCAGTCTATGTGCTGTGCGGCAGGCTAAATCCCCCTGTATCAGTAACCTGACTACTGTCCAGCACAGCACAGCTAGAGGGAAAATGAGGGAGAGAGAGAGAGAGAGGGAGGGAAAGAGAGAGCGAGAGGGAGGGAAAGAGAGAGAGAAAAAATAGAGATAAAAAGAGAGAGAGAAGGAGAGAGAAAAAAGAGAGAGAGAAAGAGAGAACACGAAAAAAAACCACCAGACAGCGTTTTTAGTGATGGTTATTTGTAATGTGACTAGGTTCACGCAAATTGTCCATCATACTGCTGGGGTGAGACGTCTGCATGTGGTCATAGTTTAGGAAAGGAAAAGAGAGAGGTGGAGTGCATGTGTGTGTGTTCAGGGCAGGGAGCCAAGACAAACTCCAAGAGGCTGGTGCCTGGAAGAGGTGACTTGGGGGTTATTTAACCAACACGGACACACAGGCAGGGCCTCAATGGCATGAACCAATCCAGAAGGTTCTTACTAAAGAAGAACCAATGCATACACTATCCCCCATCAAACAGATGCACTATTAGCCATACATGCACTCTATAACATTGAGCCATCTCGCCACAGCAATTTATTCCCAGGACATTGAGCCATCTCGCCACAGCAATTTATTCCCAGGACATTGACCCATCTCGCCACAGCAATTTATTCCCAGGACATTGAGCCATCTCGCCACAGCAATTTATTCCCAGGACATTGCTGTAAAAAAAGAGAATGTCCTCAGCCAACATACCTGATAAAATCAGGTTTGAATACAAAATAATATACCAGCTGACCACTCAAAGGAGATTGGTGATTTGATGTGCTGGTGTCGACCTACTGACAGCCATGTTAGCTATGGTGCAGCTCCAGTTTGTCAGGGTGACCTGAGGCCTTGCCTGTCAGTGTCTAACCCCATGTAAACCTGGAGCAGAGATCATATTATGATGACTGTCTAGTCATGTCAGACGGGCCTTGGGGAGATTAGAGGAGGTCTGAGAAAAACCAGAGCTGTCTAAAACATAGACTACCCCGTACCCCGTACCCTCTACCCCAAAACCCAAGCCAGTGTTCATCTCCTAACATACCCCATGTAGAACCACTATATTACCCCCATCATCAACCCCAAAAAAACCTGGCACTGAGCCCTTAACCAATACAACATACCTCCATAGACCCAACCTGGCACTGAGCCCTTAACCAATACAACATACCTCCATAGACCCAACCTGGCACTGAGCCCTTAACCAATACAACATACCTCCATAGACCCAACCTGGCACTGAGCCCTTAACCAATACAACATACCTCCATAGACCCAACCTGGCACTGAGCCCTTAACCAATACAACATACCTCTATAGACCCAACCTGGCACTGAGCCCTTAACCAATACAACATACCTCCATAGACCCAACCTGGCACTGAGCCCTTAACCAATACAACATGACTCTATAGACCCAACCTGGCACTGAGCCCTTAACCAATACAACATACCTCCATAGACCCAACCTGGCACTGAGCCCTTAACCAATACAACATACCTCCATAGACCCAACCTGGCACTGAGCCCTTAACCAATACAACATGACTCTATAGACCCAACCTGGCACTGAGCCCTTAACCAATACAACATACCTCCATAGACCCAACCTGGCACTGAGCCCTTAACCAATACAACATGACTCTATAGACCCAACCTGGCACTGAGCCCTTAACCAATACAACATACCTCCATAGACCCAACCTGGCACTGAGCCCTTAACCAATACAACATACCTCCATAGACCCAACCTGGCACTGAGCCCTTAACCAATAGAACATACCTCCATAGACCCAACCTGGCACTGAGCCCTTAACCAATACAACATACCTCCATAGACCCAACCTGGCACTGAGCCCTTAACCAATACAACATACCTCCATAGACCCAACCTGGCACTGAGCCCTTAACCAATACAACATACCTCCATAGACCCAACCTGGCACTGAGCCCTTAACCAATACAACATACCTCTATAGACCCAACCTGGCACTGAGCCCTTAACCAATACAACATACCTCTATAGACCCAACCTGGCACTGAGCCCTTAACCAATACAACATACCTCCATAGACCCAACCTGGCACTGAGCCCTTAACCAATACAACATACCTCCATAGACCCAACCTGGCACTGAGCGCTTAACCAATACAACATACCTCTATAGACCCAACCTGGCACTGAGCCCTTAACCAATACAACATACCTCCATAGACCCAACCTGGCACTGAGCCCTTAACCAATAGAACATACCTCCATAGACCCAACCTGGCACTGAGCCCTTAACCAATACAACATACCTCCATAGACCCAACCTGGCACTGAGCCCTTAACCAATAGAACATACCTCCATAGACCCAACCTGGCACTGAGCCCTTAACCAATACAACATACCTCCATAGACCCAACCTGGCACTGAGCCCTTAACCAATACAACATACCTCCATAGACCCAACCTGGCACTGAGCCCTTAACCAATACAACATACCTCCATAGACCCAACCTGGCACTGAGCCCTTAACCAATACAACATACCTCCATAGACCCAACCTGGCACTGAGCCCTTAACCAATACAACATACCTCCATAGACCCAACCTGGCACTGAGCCCTTAACCAATACAACATACCTCCATAGACCCAACCTGGCACTGAGCCCTTAACCAATACAACATACCTCCATAGACCCAACCTGGCACTGAGCCCTTAACCAATACAACATACCTCCATAGACCCAACCTGCCACTGAGCCCTTAACCAATACAACATAACTCCATAGACCCAACCTGCCACTGAGCCCTTAACCAATACAACATACCTCCATAGACCCGACTCCCACACCCCCTTGATCCTGCTATTCCCAACCAACCTTGCTGAATGAGAGAGAGCAGACATGAGTACCAACCAACCTTGCTGAATGAGACAGAGCAGACATGAGTACCAACCAACCTTGCTGAATGAGAGAGAGCAGACATGAGTACCAACCAACCTTGCTGAATGAGAGAGAGCTGACATGAGTACCAACCAACCTTGCTGAATGAGAGAGAGCTGACATGAGTACCAACCAACCTTGCTGAATGAGAGAGAGCAGACATGAGTACCAACCAACCTTGCTGAATGAGAGAGAGCAGACATGAGTACCAACCAACCTTGCTGAATGAGAGAGAGCAGACATGAGTACCAACCAACATTGCTGAATGAGAGAGAGCAGACATGAGGACTCCACAGTGGGACTGGAGAGGTTAGGCCTGAAAATGTGTGTGTGAGTACTTTGAGACTTCTCTCTCTGTGTGTGTGTGTGAGTACTTTGAGGGCTTCTCTCTCCGTGTGTGTGTGTGTGTGTGTGTGATCAGGTCTGCTGAACCAGGATGTTCCTCAACTTAAGGCCACTTCCTGACAGAGAGAGAGGGAGAAGGAGCGGGAGAGACGAGTTGGGAATGCTACTGGGAACGTTGAGCACTCCCAGATAGAGAGGGGCGCGAGAAAAACTCTTGTTCTCTGAAATGATCCACAATGAACCCTTCATACCCCCATATCTATCACCTATCCACAACTAACCCTTCATACCCCCATATCTATCACCTATCCACAACTAACCCTTCATACCCCCATATCTATCACCTATCCACAATGAATCCTTCAATGTTCGATAAAATACAGAACGTTTCCGTATTTCACTGAAAGAATAAACGTTTTGTTTTCGAAATTTGTTTTCGAAATTATAGTTTCCGGATTTGACCATATTAATAACCAAAGGCTCATATTTCTGTGTGTTTACTATATTATAATTACGTCTATGATTTGATATTTGATAGAGCAGTCTGACTGAGCGGTGGTAGGCAGCAGCAGGCTCATAAGCATTCATTCAAACAGCACTTTACTGCGTTTGCCAGCAGCTTCAAGCATTGCGCTGTTTATGACTTCAAGCCTATTAACTCCTGAGATTAGGCTGGCAATACTAAAGTGCCTATTAGAACATCCAGTAGTCAAAGGTATATGAAATACAAATGGTATAGAGAGAAATAGTCGACGCGTCATAATTCCTATAAGAACTTGCGGCTGAACTTGAAAGGGGTTCCTTCGTTATTTTACCGTTCATGTCTTCAGTAGGGAATGTCTTGATCTACTTCAAATGAGGTCTGTGTTTCGTGCAGGCTTAAACCGCCTCGTGTAATACTCGTGTAAATCTTGCTAGGATAAGGTAACATTTGTCAACATATTTTCATAAATCCACTCTACAATAAAAAATATCTTCGCTTATATTTAGCCAATATTGATCAGAGTTACCTTGTCCTATGGATATCTACACAGTTATCAAATTGGCAAGGTGGTGTAAGCCTACAAGAAAGAGACCTTATTTGAAGTGAATCTAAAAATATCCTATGGAATAAATGAATGAAGGAACTCTTTTCAGATTTTGCTGGAAGGTGTCATGGAAATTATGACTCACACTTTGGTAGTCAATTCTTACCATGCCCATTATTAAAATAGGATTTCCTGCATATAGAAATGACAGTTTTTGTTTTCAACATTCATCACAGGTAACTTAAACTCTAGTTTTATTATTCAAACAGTTTATTTGTGTCTCCTAAGCAGACTCTTCAGTATCCTTGTCACTTCAGAGAGCTGTGTGTGTGTGCATGTGTATACGATTATATTAATTTTACAGATGGAAAACAGAGAAAAGCAGAGCACCAGTTTGGGACTATTACATTGAATTGGCACCAGGGAAAGCAAGGTGTCTTATTTGTGATAAAGATGTAAGCATGAGGTCAGCAAGGTCTAAATAAATAAAAATTCCACCAACTTGTGGAATCACCTTAAAAACACCCATCCAAAAGCCCATAAGGAATCACCTTAAAAACACCCATCCAAAAGCCCATAAGGAAGCAAATGATGGATGAAGCAATTATTGAGATGATTGCTACTGACAACCAGCCATTCACAGTGGTGTCAGACAGTGGTTTTCAGCAGCTGATTACTCTTGCTGAACTCTGTTACAGGATAAAATATGAAAAATTCTAGCGCGCAGAAATGCTGGATAAAACACATGAAAGAGTTGTGATGAAAGTGAAGAATCTGGTGGCACCAGTCAACGCTCCACACATGGCATTCACAACTGACTTCTGGTCAGGCACTACAGAGTCCCTGATGAGCATTACTGGACATTTCATTGACAATGTCTGGACAAGAAAGCAGGTTGTGCTGAATGTCAAGGATCACATGCAGGAAACTACATCAGAGAGATGTTTTTGACCACGTTGGAATACTGGGAAATCCACACAGAACGTGTAGTGCTTGGTCCTCAGGAACAGTGGTGCAAACATGGTGAAAGGTATGAGACTGGCGGAGCTTCCAGACTTCAGCTGCAGTGCACACACCCTACAGCTTGTAATCAATGATGGACTATCCAGTCAGAGAGCTGTGCTAGACATTATTGTCTTGTTGAAGAGCTGTGCATCTCACTTTGACCACTCTGTACTGGCCAAACAGAGGCTGAGGGCCAGTCAGGAAGAGCTTGGCCTTCCCAAACACAGCATCATGCAAGCAGTTCAAACTCGCTGGAACTCAACACTACACATGTTGCAGAGGATGTTTGAACAGAGGCACTGAATGTGTATGCAGGTGAATACGGACACATCAGCAGTTGTCTGCTGCACAGTGGGACATTGTCTCTAAACTCATTGAGACTCTAGTACCTATGGAGGAGGTGACAGGAGATGAGCCACACCATCTCTACAGCAGCATGCATCATCCCCAGTGCGTTTGTGTTGAAGCTGCTGCTGCAGCAGGAGGGTTCTTCTACTCAGGGCATCAAAACTTTACGGAAGACGACGTTGGACAGTCTGACAAGGCGGTGCTCCAAGGCCGAGGAGACAAAGTGCCTGATGCTGGCAAATGTCCTGGATCCACGTTACAAGAGCTATGCCTTCACCTCAGGGACAGCACTAGAGAAAGCAAAAGAGTGGCTGAAGGAGGAATCTGACCTACTAAGGAAACCAAATCCCAGAGCCACAGCAGAAGGGACTAGTGAAGAGGAGGACCCAGATCAAGGTGCAAAGAGGCAAAGAGTCTGGGTAGATCAGCCTCCCAGTCTGGTGGACAGCCTCTATGCTAGAATCCTTGGAAGCCAAGAGGGCAGGGCTGAAGTCCAGTGCAGTTTTGAAATTGAGTTGGAGCGTTACCTCACAGAGCCTGTAATTGACAGAAAGAGCGGCTTGCCTTTGGAGTGGTGGAAGCAGAATGAGGACAGACTTCAATCACTCGTTCCACTGGCAAATAAGTTTCTCTGTCCCCCACCTTCTTCGGTCCCAAGCGAGAGAGTGTTCAGTGGGGTGGAGATCATGTATGATAAGTGGTGGAGCAGACTGACAGGGGAACATGCAGACAAGCTCTGATTTAAGCACTACAACCTAAAACTTCTTAACTGGGAACATTGAAGACTCATGTTAAAAGGAACCACCAGCTTTCATATGTTCTCATGTTCTGAGCAAGGAACTTAAACGTTAGCTTTTTTACATGGCAGCACATATTGCAATTTTACTTTCTTCTCCAACACTGTGTTCTTGCAACATTTAAAACAAAATGAACATGTTTCATTTTTTATTTGAGACTAAATAGATTTTACTTATGTATTATTTTAAGTTAAAATAAGTGTTCGTTGTTCATTCAGTATTGATGTAATTGTCATTATTACAAATATACAATTGAAGTCTGAAGTTTGCATACACCTTAGCCAAATACATTTAAACTCAGTTTTTCACAATTCCTGACATAATAGTAGTAGAGAGAATGATTTATTTCAGCTTTTCTTTCTTTCATCACATTCCCAGTGGGTCAGAAGTTTACATACACTCAATTAGTATTTGGTAGCATTGCCTTCAAATTGTTTAACTTGGGTCAAACGTTTCGGGTAGCCTTCCGCAAGCTTCCCACAATAAGTTTTTGACCCATTCCTCCTGACAGAGCTGAGTCAGGTTTGTAGGCCTCCTTGCTCGCACACACTTTTTCAGTTGTTTCCACAACTTTTCTATGAGATTGAGGTCAGGGCTTTGTGATGGCCACTCCAATACCTTGACTGTGTTGTCCTTAAGCCATTTTACCACAACTTTGGAAGTATGCTTGGGGTCATTGTCCATTTGGAAGACCCATTTGCGACCAAGTTTTAACTTCCTGACTGATGTCTTGAGATGTTGCTTCAATATATCCACATAATTTTCCTTGCTCATGATGCGATCTATTTTATGAAGTGCACCAGTCCCTCCTGCAGCAAAGCACCCCACAACATGATGCTGCCATCACCGTGCTTCACAGTTGGGATGTTGTTCTTCGGCTTGCAAGCCTCCCCCTTTTTCCTCCGAACATAACGATGGTCATTATGGCCAAACAGTTCTATTTTGTTTCATCAGACCAGAGGACATTTCTCCAAAAAGTACGATCTTTGTCCCCATGTGCAGTTGCAAACCGTCTGGCTTTGTTATGGCGGTTTTGGAGCAGTGGCTTCTTCCCTGCTGAGCGGCCTTTCAGGTTATGTCTATATAGGACTCATTTTACTGTGGATATAGATACTTTTGTACCTGTTTACTCCAGCATCTTCACAAGGTCATTTGCTGTTGTTCTGGGATGGATTTTCACTTTTGGCACAAAAGTACGTTCATCTCTAGGAGACAGAACGCGTCTCTTTCCTGAGTGGTATGACGGCTGCGTGGTCCCATACTTGCGTACCATTGTTTGTATAGATGAACGTGGTACCTTCAGGCGTTTGGAAATTGCTCCCAAGGATGAACCAGACTTGTGGAGGTCTACAATTTTTATTCTGAGGTCTCCGCTGATTTCTTTTGATTTTCCTATGATGTCAAGCAAAGAGGCACTGAGTTTGACGGTAGGCCTTGAAATACATCCACAGGTACACCTCCAATTGACTAAAATTATGTAAATTAGCCTATCAGAAGCTTCTAAAGCCATGACATCATTTTCTGGAATTTTCCAAGCTGTTTAAAGGCACAGTCAACTTAGTGTATGTAAACGTATGACCCACTGGAATTGTGATACAGTGAATTATAAGTGAAATAATCTGTCTGGAAACAATTATTGGAAAAATTACTTGTTTCATGCACAAAGTAGATGTCCTAACCGACTTGCCAAAACTATAGTTTGTTAACAGGAAATTTGTGGAGTGGTTGAAAAACGACTCCAACCTAAGTGTATGTAAACTTCCGACTTCAACTGTATATATAAAAATCGTCCGATTAATCGGTATCGACTTTTTTTGGTCCTCCAATAATCCGTATCGGTATCAGCGTTGAAAAATCATAATCGGTCGACCTCTACTTCATACCCCCATATCTATCACCTATCCACAACTAACCCTTCATACCCCCATATCTATCACCTATCTACAATGAACCCTTCATACCACCATATCTATCACCTATCTACAATGAACCCTTCATACCCCCATATCTATCACCTATCTACAATGAACCCTTCATATCACCATATCTATCACCTATCCACAATTAACCCTTCATACCCCCATATCTATCACCTATCCACAATGGACCCTTCATACCCCCATATCTATCACCTATCTACAATGAACCCTTCATACCCCCATATCTATCACCTATCCACAATGAACCCTTCATACCCCCATATCTATCACCTATCCACAATGAACCCTTCATAACCCTATATCTATCACCTATCCACAATGAACCCTTCATACCCCCATATCATCACCTATCCACAATGAACCCTTCATACCCCCATATCTATCACCTATCCACAATGAACCCTTCATACCCCCACATCTATCACCAATCTACAATGAACCCTTCATACCCCCATATCTATCACCTATCCACAATGAACCCTTCATACCCCC
>NC_052307.1:78024224-78044224 GCF_016432855.1 Salvelinus namaycush
CTAGAGATGTCCCACTGTCATCACTAGTAATGTGGAAGACTGTGCAGCGTTACCCATCTAGAGATGTCCCACTGTCATCACTAGTAATGTGGAAGACTGTGCAGCGTTACCCATCTAGAGATGTCCCACTGTCATCACTAGTAATGTGGAAGACTGTGCAGCGTTACCCATCTAGAGATATCCCACTGTCATCACTAGTAATGTGGAAGACTGTGCAGCGTTACCCATCTAGAGACGTCCCACTGTCATCACTAGTAATGTGGAAGACTGTGCAGCGTTACCCATCTGGAGATGTCCCACTGACATCACTAGTAATGTGGAAGACTGTGCAGCGTTACCCATCTAGAGATGTCCCACTGTCATCACTAGTAATGTGGAAGACTGTGCAGCGTTACCCATCTAGAGATGTCCCACTGTCATCACTAGTAATGTGGAAGACTGTGCAGCGTTACCCATCTAGAGATGTCCCACTGTCATCACTAGTAATGTGGAAGACTGTGCAGCGTTACTGTTAAAGGAATTTTGATTCCTGTTTATTAACCAATTCAATTAAAACACTCTGCCCATAAATAAGAATTTGTAAGATAATTATCAGCATAAAATGGACAGATACCAGTCTTAAAATCAATCAATCAATAGCGTTTATTCTCGAGAGTACTGATCATAATACATTTTACATCAGGTTATATAATAAAGATGATGTCATAGGTTTTAATGTCCAACCTCCTCTCGGATACAATGGCAATACAGTTCGAGTTCTCATTACTGTCTGCCACCTGTTAAACTATCTACAACCAACTCAAGGTCTTTCCCCTCCCTGGGTAGAGACATCATTCTAGCCTGTCTGAAGATAAACCCATTCTTTCTAACAAGGAACACATAACATTCAACATTTATGAGTTATAATTCTAAGTCAAATGTATACATATTTTAGTCATTAAACACAAAAATCCCATAACAGTTACCCATCTAGAGATGTCCCACTGTCATCACTAGTAATGTGGAAGACTGTGCAGCGTTACCCATCTAGAGATGTCACACTGTCATCACTAGTAATGTGGAAGACTGTGCAGCATTACCCATCTAGAGATGTTCCACTGTCATCACTAGTAATGTGGAAGACTGTGCAGCGTTACCCATCTAGAGACGTCCCACTGTCATCACTAGTAATGTGGAAGACTGTGCAGCGTTACCCATCTAGAGACGTCCCACTGTCATCACTAGTAATGTGGAAGACTGTGCAGCGTTACCCATCTAGAGACGTCCCACTGTCATCACTAGTAATGTGGAAGACTGTGCAGCGTTACCCATCTAGAGATGTCCCACTGTCATCACTAGTAATGTGGAAGACTGTGCAGCGTTACCCATCTAGAGATGTCCCACTGTCATCACTAGTAATGTGGAAGACTGTGCAGCGTTACCCATCTAGAGATGTCCCACTGTCATCACTAGTAATGTGGAAGACTGTGCAGCGTTACCCATCTAGAGATGTCCCACTGTCATCACTAGTAATGTGGAAGACTGCGCAGCGTTACCCATCTAGAGATGTCCCACTGTCATCACTAGTAATGTGGAAGACTGTGCAGCGTTACCCATCTAGAGATGTCCCACTGTCATCACTAGTAATGTGGAAGACTGTGCAGCATTACCCATCTAGAGATGTTCCACTGTCATCACTAGTAATGTGGAAGACTGTGCAGCGTTACCCATCTAGAGACGTCCCACTGTCATCACTAGTAATGTGGAAGACTGTGCAGCATTACCCATCTAGAGATGTCCCACTGTCATCACTAGTAATGTGGAAGACTGTGCAGCGTTACCCATCTAGAGATGTCCCACTGTCATCACTAGTAATGTGGAAGACTGTGCAGCGTTACCCATCTAGAGATGTCCCACTGTCATCACTAGTAATGTGGAAGACTGTGCAGCGTTACCCATCTAGAGATGTCCCACTGTCATCACTAGTAATGTGGAAGACTGTGCAGCGTTACCCATCTAGAGACGTCCCACTGTCATCACTAGTAATGTGGAAGACTGTGCAGCGTTACCCATCTAGAGATGTCCCACTGGGCACACACTGGTTGAATCAACACTGTTTCCACATCATTTCAATGAAATGACGTTGAACCAACGTGGAATAGATGTTGAATTGATGTCTGTGTCCAGTGGGGTGTTGCTTTCAAGCCAAGAGGCAGAGCACAGCCTTCAGCAGCCTAAACAGTAGCAGACACCCCCCAGCTCTGTCTCTGCTGGGGTGAGGGGTCTGCACAGGGGTGAGGGGTCTGCACAGGGGTGAGGGGTCTGCACAGGGCTGAGGGGTCTGCACAGGGCTGAGGGGTCTGCACAGGGCTGAGGGGTCTGCACAGGGGTGAGGGGTCTGCACAGGGGTGAGGGGTCTGCACAGGGCTGAGGGGTCTGCACAGGGCTGAGGGGTCTGCACAGGGGTGAGGGGTCTGCACAGGGGTGAGGGGTCTGCACAGGGCTGAGGGGTCTGCACAGGGCTGAGAGGTCTGCACAGGGGTGAGGGGTCTGCACAGGGGTGAGGGGTCTGCACAGGGGTGAGGGGTCTGCACAGGGCTGAGGGGTCTGCACAGGGCTGAGAGGTCTGCACAGGGGTGAGGGGTCTGCACAGGGGTGAGGGGTCTGCACAGGGGTGAGGGGTCTGCACAGGGCTGAGGGGTCTGCACAGGGCTGAGGGGTCTGCACAGGGCTGAGAGGTCTGCACAGGGGTGAGGTTATATCCTGCCTGGTTGGCCCTGTCCGGGAGTGTTATCAAACGGGGCCACAGCGTCCTCTGACCCCTGTCTCAGTCTCCAGTATCTATGCTGCAATTGTCTATGTACCGTGGGGCTAGGGTCAGTCTGCCCTGTCTGATGTATGTATCCTGTCTTGTCCTGTGTGATCTTATGTGTGCTCCCTCTAATTCTCCCATCTCTCCCTCTCCTCCCGGGGGACCTGAGCCCTAAGACCCTGCCTCAGGGCTACCTGGCCTGATGACTGTCCCCAGACCACCTGGTCGTGCTGCTGATCCAGTTTCTGCTGTGGGGGAACCCTGACCTGTTCACTGGTCGTGCTACTTTGTCCCGGACCTGCTGTTTCCTCTCCCTCCCTTTCTCTTCCTCACCTTCTGTCTCAACCTCTGAATGCTCGGCTATGAAAAGCCAACTGACATTTATTCCTGAGGTGCTGATCTGTTGCACCCTCTACAACCACTGTGATTATTATTTGACCCTGCTGGTCATCTATGAACGTTTGAACATCTTGAAGAACGATCTGGCCTTAATGGCCACGTACTCTTATAATCTCCACCCGGCACAGCCAGACGAGGACTGGCTCCTCTCTAGGTTTCTTCCTAGGTTCCAGCCTTTCTAGGGGGTTTCTGTAGAAGCACTTTGTGACAACTGCTGATGTAAAAGGGGCTTTATAAATAACTATGATTGACTGATTGAACTGTCCCCTATGAGTGTGTGTGTGTGTGTGTGTGTGTGTGTGTGTGTGTGTGTGTGTGTGTGTGTGTGTGTAGTTGGGTCACAGGGGGCAGCTGGTTTAGGTATCAGCTCTGCTAAGCATCTGTTCGTATGGAGCCTGTTCTCCGTCTCCGTCATGGCTTAATGCTTTCTCTCATAGTCTGGCTGGTCAACATAGAGGAGAGTATTAAACACCAGTCAACATAGAGGAGAGTATTAAACACCAGTCAACATAGAGGAGAGTATTAAACACCAGTCAACATAGAGGAGAGTATTAAACACCAGTCAACATAGAGGAGAGTATTAAACACCAGTCAACATAGAGATGGAGGAGAGTATTAAACACCAGTCAACATAGAGATGGAGGAGAGTATTAAACTCCAGTCAACATAGAGATGGAGGAGAGTATTAAACACCAGTCAACATAGAGGAGAGTATTAAACTCCAGTCAACATAGAGATGGAGGAGAGTATTAAACACCAGTCAACATAGATGAGAGTATTAAACACCAGTCAACATAGAGATGGAGGAGAGTATTAAACACCAGTCAACATGGAGATGGAGGAGAGTATTAAACACCAGTCAACATAGAGATGGAGGAGAGTATTAAACTCCAGTCAACATAGAGATGGAGGAGAGTATTAAACACCAGTCAACATAGAGATGGGGGAGGGTATTAAACACCAGTCAACATAGAGATGGAGGAGAGTATTAAACACCAGTCAACATAGAGATGGAGGAGAGTATTAAACACCAGTCAACATAGAGGAGAGTATTAAACACCAGTCAACATAGAGATGGAGGAGAGTATTAAACACCAGTCAACATAGAGGAGAGTATTAAACACCAGTCAACATAGAGATGGAGGAGAGTATTAAACACCAGTCAACATAGAGATGGAGGAGAGTATTAAACACCAGTCAACATAGAGGAGAGTATTAAACACCAGTCAACATGGAGATGGAGGAGAGTATTAAACACCAGTCAACATAGAGATGGAGGAGAGTATTAAACTCCAGTCAACATAGAGATGGAGGAGAGTATTAAACACCAGTCAACATAGAGGAGAGTATTACACTCCAGTCAACATAGAGATGGAGGAGAGTATTAAACACCAGTCAACATAGAGATGGAGGAGAGTATTAAACACCAGTCAACATAGATGAGAGTATTAAACACCAGTCAACATAGAGGAGAGTATTAAACTCCAGTCAACATAGAGATGGAGGAGAGTATTAAACACCAGTCAACATGGAGATGGAGGAGAGTATTAAACACCAGTCAACATAGAGATGGAGGAGAGTATTAAACTCCAGTCAACATAGAGATGGAGGAGAGTATTAAACACCAGTCAACATAGAGATGGGGGAGGGTATTAAACACCAGTCAACATAGAGATGGAGGAGAGTATTAAACACCAGTCAACATAGAGGAGAGTATTAAACACCAGTCAACATAGAGATGGAGGAGAGTATTAAACACCAGTCAACATAGAGATGGAGGAGAGTATTAAACACCAGTCAACATAGAGGAGAGTATTAAACACCAGTCAACATAGAGATGGAGGAGAGTATTAAACACCAGTCAACATAGAGATGGAGGAGAGTATTAAACACCAGTCAACATAGAGGAGAGTATTAAACACCAGTCAACATAGAGATGGAGGAGAGTATTAAACACCAGTCAACATAGAGGAGAGTATTAAACACCAATCAACATAGAGATGGAGGAGAGTATTAAACACCAGTCAACATAGAGGAGAGTATTAAACACCAATCAACATAGAGATGGAGGAGAGTATTAAACACCAGTCAACATAGAGGAGAGTATTAAACACCAATCATAGAGATGGAGGAGAGTATTAAACACCAGTCAACATAGAGATGGAGGAGAGTATTAAACACCAATCAACATAGAGATGGAGGAGAGTATTAAACACCAGTCAACATAGAGATGGAGGAGAGTATTAAACACCAGTCAACATAGAGATGGAGGAGAGTATTAAACACCAGTCAACATAGAGATGGAGGAGAGTATTAAACACCAATCAACATAGAGATGGAGAAGAGTATTAAACACCAGTCAACATAGAGATGGAGGAGAGTATTAAACACCAGTCAACATAGAGATGGAGGAGAGTATTAAACACCAGTCAACATAGAAGAGAGTATTAAACACCAGTCAACATAGAGATGGAGGAGAGGATTAAACACCAATCAACATAGAGATGGAGGAGAGTATTAAACACCAGTCAACATAGAGATGGAGGAGAGTATTAAACACCAGTCAACATAGAGGAGAGTATTAAACACCAGTCAACATAGAGGAGAGTATTAAACACCAGTCAACATAGAGGAGAGTATTAAACACCAGTCAACATAGAGGAGAGTATTAAACACCAGTCAACATAGAGGAGAGTATTAAACACTAGCTAACCAAACATTTATGTTCTCTATAGCAGCAGCAGCAGTAGGGGGTGTAGTGTACTGTTGGGTTGGGGTGTAGTGTACTGTTAGGTTGGGGTGTAGTGTACTGTTAGGCTGGGGTGTAGTGTACTGTTAGGTTGGGGTGTAGTGTACTGTTAGGTTGGGGTGTAGTGTACTGTTAGGTTGGGGTGTAGTGTACTGTTAGGCCGGGGTGTAGTGTACTGTTAGGCTGGGGTGTAGTGTACTGTTAGGTCGGGGTGTAGTGTACGGTTAGGTCGGGGTGTAGTGTACGGTTAGGTCGGGGTGTAGTGTACTGTTAGGTCGGGGTGTAGTGTACTGTTAGGTTGGGGTGTAGTGTACTGTTAGGTTGGGGTGTAGTGTACTGTTAGGTTGGGGTGTAGTGTACTGTTAGGTTGGGGTGTAGTGTACTGTTAGGTTGGGGTGTAGTGTACTGTTAGGTTGGGGTGTAGTGTACTGTTAGGTTGGGGTGTAGTGTACTGTTATGTTGGGGTGTAGTGTACTGTTAGGTCGGGGTGTAGTGTACTGTTAGGTTGGGGTGTAGTGTACTGTTGGGGTGTAGTGTACTGTTGGGGTGTAGTGTACTGTTAGGTTGGGGTGTAGTGTACTGTTAGGCTGGGGTGTAGTGTACTGTTAGGCTGGGGTGTAGTGTACTGTTAGGTTGGGGTGTAGTGTACTGTTAGGTTGGGGTGTAGTGTACTGTTAGGTTGGGGTGTAGTGTACTGTTAGGTTGGGGTGTAGTGTACTGTTAGGTTGGGGTGTAGTGTACTGTTAGGTTGGGGTGTAGTGTACTGTTAGGTTGGGGTGTAGTGTACTGTTAGGTTGGGGTGTAGTGTACTGTTAGGTTGGGGTGTAGTGTACTGTTAGGTTGGGGTGTAGTGTACTGTTAGGTTGGGGTGTAGTGTACTGTTAGGTTGGGGTGTAGTGTACTGTTAGGTTGGGGTGTAGTGTACTGTTAGGTTGGGGTGTAGTGTACTGTTAGGCTGGGGTGTAGAGTACTGTTAGGTTGGGGTGTAGTGTACTGTTAGGTTGGGGTGTAGTGTTCTGTTAGGTTGGGGTGTAGTGTACTGTTAGGTTGGGGTGTAGTGTACTGTTAGGTTGGGGTGTAGTGTACTGTTAGGCTGGGGTGTAGAGTACTGTTAGGTTGGGGTGTAGTGTACTGTTAGGCTGGGGTGTAGTGTACTGTTAGGTTGGGGTGTAGTGTACTGTTAGGCTGGGGTGTAGAGTACTGTTAGGTTGGGTTGTAGTGTACTGTTAGGCTGGGGTGTAGTGTACTGTTAGGTTGGGGTGTAGTGTACTGTTAGGTTGGGGTGTAGTGTACTGTTAGGTTGGGGTGTAGTGTACTGTTAGGTTGGGGTGTAGTGTACTGTTAGGCTGGGGTGTAGTGTACTGTTAGGTTGGGGTGTAGTGTACTGTTAGGTTGGGGTGTAGTGTACTGTTAGGTTGGGGTGTAGTGTACTGTTAGGTTGGGGTGTAGTGTACTGTTAGGTTGGGGTGTAGTGTACTGTTAGGTCGGGGTGTAGTGTACTGTTAGGTCGGGGTGTAGTGTACTGTTAGGTCGGGGTGTAGTGTACTGTTAGGTCGGGGTGTAGTGTACTGTTAGGTCGGGGTGTAGTGTACTGTTAGGTCGGGGTGTAGTGTACTGTTAGGTTGGGGTGTAGTGTACTGTTAGGTTGGGGTGTAGTGTACTGTTAGGTTGGGGTGTAGTGTACTGTTAGGTTGGGGTGTAGTGTACAGTTAGGTTGGGGTGTAGTGTACTGTTAGGCTGGGGTGTAGTGTACTGTTAGGTTGGGGTGTACCGTGTTGGTCTAGGCCATAGCCATTATTATGTTGTGTTTTTAAAATGTCAAAAAGGTGATTTTAACCACTAGCCCCGTCCCAAACCTTCACCTTACCCCTGAACTTAAATTAGGAATAAAAGGGTGTCATTCTATGCTGGACCCAGAAGGCTGAAACCCACTTGTCTGAGCAACGCTCTTAGCTGTCCACTTCACCAGGTCACCCACGTGGTGTAGTGTTGGGGTCAGTGTGGAGCCAGGTCACCCACGTGGTGTAGTGTTGGGGTCAGTGTGGAGCCAGGTCACCCACGTGGTGTAGTGTTGGGGTCAGTATGGAGCTAAGTGAGACCTCACACTGGACAGAGGACTGCTGTACGCCAGACCTCAGGCCACACGGACACTGGTGAGGGGGGCGAGAGAGGTGGGGGGGGGGGGTTGGCAAGCTGTCCCCTCTGCCTCTCACCAGACCCCCAAGCTGTCCCCTCTGCCTCTCACATGACCCCAAGCTGTCACAACAGACACTTAGCAGCCCTCACAGTAAACACACACCAGGGAGGGAGGGGGAGTGGCTTTCTCTCGTAACAGGGATGGAGAAAGAGAGAAGGAAAGAGACAGATGGGAAAAAGAAAGAGGTAAAGAAAGGCAGGGAAGAAATATTGAGGAATATATAGAGGAAGAGGAAGAGCGAGAAGGACAGAGAAAGAGAGAACGAGAGAGTGAGAGAATGTGGGAGAGAGCCAGAGAGAGAGAAAACAGAGAGAAAGAACGAGAGAGAGAGAGAGAGACTTTTTGTCTTTATTTAATGATACATTCTCATTTCATTAAACCCCCCCACTCCCCCTTATTAAGACAAAAAACAAATATCCCCTGTACCTCATACTCACCTTGCTCCACGATACAACACAACACCACACATCACAATAACCCAAACCTCACCACTTCTACAACCGTATCTCCAACCCATCTTCCCCAGCTGTACAGACAGCCCCCCGACACACCATACCTCCTGAAATATCTCAGCACGTTTTATCATTTTATACAACTCAAATTCCACCCTAAGGCGCGCAGAGACCATCCCATTAAATTATAGTAAAGGGTTTGTTATCCCCCACCTTTGACCCTGTTCCTCCTTGTTAGCCAAATAGACAACTTTGAAAGAAAATTCAACAACACACATTTGGCCTCCTTATTTGAATACCTGTACCCCATTATCGACATCCCGACAGTAAACTCCACCCCCAGCCAGTTTATGCCACAGGGAAGATGCCACCAGGTTGTTGATTATCAGCATTCTTCCTCTATATGACACTTGGGACAGGAGCCACCTCCACCTGGCCAGTCTTGACACCACTGCCTGTGACAGCCCCTCCCAGTTCTTCCTGACCCACCTCTCCGAGCCCAGGTACACCCCCAAAATTGTAAGCCACAACCCCACTGCAAACCCCCTGGAAGCAGAAGAGGGGCCCTATCCCTCCATGCCCAACATAACAGAGCTTTGCACTTGCCCCAGTTCACCTTAGCTGACGAAGCTCCCTCGTACAACTTCAGACTAGTCTCTAGTAGTTGCATATCCTGCCCATCCCTGACCATCACAGAAACGTAATCTGCATACGCTGACACTGCTATGCCTGTCAACACACCCATCCCTGTCCAGCACACTCCCTGCAGTTACCTGCGTAGCAGGCTCAAAAAAGGCTCAATGGCTAGTGTATATAACTGCCCCGATAGAGGGCATCCTTGTCTAATGCCCCGTCTCACGCAGACTGGCCTGCTGAGCCCCCCTCCCAACTTGACCATACATGACGCCCCAGCATACACCATCTTCACACAGGCCAAAAAACCTTTCCCCAAACATCACATTAAACAGATACTCATGGTCCACTCTATCAAAAGCCTTCTCTTGATCCAAAGAGACCAGTCCAAAGTTCACATTAGAACCTCTCGACAAGTCCAACATGTCCCTGATTAAGAACAAGAACAAAGTCTGTGATTGAGCGTCCTGGTACACAATGTGTCTGGTCCTTGTGTACAATAGAATCCAGATGGGACTTCAATCTGTTAGCGAGGACCTTGGCAAATATCTTGTAGTCCGCACAGAGCAATGCCACAGGCCTCCAGTTCCTAAGTTCACACAAGTCCCATTTTTTGGGAAGAAGAGTCAGAGCCGCACGACAGCAGCTCATCGGCAACTTTCCTACCCTGACGCACTCACGCAAAAGATGTCCAGTCCAATTATTCCCCAGAATGTTTATAAAACTCCACTGGGAGTCCATCGATCCCCGGTGTACGGCCGAGGGACATCTGGGTTACGGCCTCTGCTAGTTCATGGGACAACAGAGGAATGCTCATTTCATGCCTCTGTGCCAGAGAGAGCTTAGGGAGTTCTGCAAACAAGACCTGAGCACACATAGGATTACACAGTTCTGCCCTATACAATTCAGTATAAACCTCCACAGAGGTCACCTGCCCATCAGACAGCCGTAGACAATGCATACCTTTGGCTTCACCGCTCTGTCTTTCCAAACCAAAGAAGAAGGAGCTGGGAGCATCCATCTCCTTGAGCATGGAGAACCTAGCTCTTACAAGTTCTCCCTTTGCTTTAACCAGGAAAAACCTGCACAGGTCCCTACGTAAATCAGCTAAATTAGCCTGGAGGCCTACATTGCCCTGCCCCATCATCTCTACCTCCATCTCACTAATACTACGCTGGAGTTCCAACCAATACTCTCGTAGCGTCTGAGGATGAGAGAGCTGTATACTGTTGACAGAAAAGCCCAATTTGGACTTTCTCCACATCCCGCCATTGACTCATACTCCTCTCTTCGCTGCCCCCACCTTTCCCAAAAAGTCTGGAAACCTGAGCAAAAAGTGGCATTGTGTAAGAGCTTTACATGAAACTTCCAATAGGATTCCTGCCGAGGCCCTGGTGAAATAGACAGCCGAGCCATGGTTATGTGATGATCCGAAAAACCCACCGGGAGAATGGTAGCGCCCAACAGCCTATTGCTCTGATTCCTGGACATGTAAAAATGATCAAGTCAGGCTGGACTCACCCTAGCCCCAAAGACCTTCACCCATGTATACTGTCTTGTGTTGGGATGTCTAGTTCTCCAAACATCCACTAGGTCAAACTGATTAATGATGTCCCTTAACACCCCCACTGAGCCTGAATGAGGCTCCTCCCCATTTCTGTCTTTCGTCTCCTCAGGCGCTACCTGTGAGAGTTCCTGTCTAAGACATCCAAATAGAAGTCGATTTCATTCACCACATTGCTATTCGTCTCCTGCAGAAACAACACCTGTAGTTTTTTTGGTTTTACATATTCACCCAACACACCCAGCCTCCTCTTTCCCAAATCTCTGGCACCATTTGTATTAAGCGAGCCTACCGAAAGAGTTTCCATAAGAAGTGGGAGAAAAGCCAGCAAAGAAAGAGAACAATAGCAAAGCTCAAAAAGCTCCAGTGACAGAAAAAAACTATTAATCTAAACAGCGTCTGAAGGTAGACCTTTACGCACGGTTGTGACCCACTTCCTGGGTGAGATGACACCATTCCCCTCATTTTTCATAGCGTGTTGTACTGATCTTACAAACTTTCCCGGATTGCAAGAAAAAGACTCAAGATTAACTTTTTACCCCTTAGCCTCATTTAGGAACCTTGACAGCTTCCTCACCGTATACTTTGACCCCTCTGCCTGACTGGCTGTCAGCTCTGGACCCATTGAGGAGGAGTCTGAAAATAAGGCCTCCTCATCTCCATCTCCCATCCTGACCACCTGCCCTTTTTCTCAGGTCGGGGCCTCCCCCAACAGCACCAGGCAAAGGTTCCTTGGTGCCTTTGACCACACCGGCCTCTCCCCTCCCAACTCCTTTCTTCTCCCCCTTTTTCCTCTTCTGCCTGACACCCTCCTCCACCCTCCCTAGTCTCTTACCCTTCCCCACTATACTCTCCTCATCCACTAGCATAACCTGACTAGACCCAGCCTCATCCACACCACCCTCTATAGCATGACTAGATCCAGCCTCAGCTACACCACCCTCTATAGCATGACTAGACCCAGCCTCATCTACACCACCATCCATAGCATGATTAGACCCAGCCTCATCTACACCACCATCTGCAGTCTGACTAGACCCAGCCTCATCTACACCACCATCTGCAGTCTGATTAGACCCAGCCTCATCTACACCACCATCTGCAGTCTGACTAGACCCAGCCTCATCTACACCACCATCTGTAGCATGACTAGACCCAGCCTCATCTACAGCACCATCCATAGCATGACTAGACCCAGCCTCATCTACACCACCATCTGTAGCATGACTAGATCCAGCCTCATCTACACCACCATCTGTAGCATTACTAGACCCAGCCTCATCTACACCACCATCTGTAGCATGACTAGATCCAGCCTCATCTACAGCACCATCCATAGCATGACTAGACCCAGCCTCATCTACACCACCATCTGTAGCATTACTAGACCCAGCCTCATCTACACCACCATCTGTAGCATTACTAGACCCAGCCTCATCTACACCACCATCTGTAGCCTGACTAGACCCAGCCTCATCTACACCACCATCTGTAGCATGACTAGATCCAGCCTCATCTACACCACCATCTGTAGCATTACTAGACCCAGCCTCATCTACACCACCATCTGTAGCCTGACTAGACCCAGCCTCATCTACACCACCATCCATAGCCAGACTAGGCCCTGCCTCAGCTACACCACCCTCTATAGCATGACTAGACCCAGCCTCATCCACACCACCCTCTATAGCATGACTAGACCCAGCCTCATCCACACCACCTTCTATAGCATGACTAGACCCAGCCTCATCCACACCACCTTCTATAGCATGACTAGGCCCAGCCTCATCCACACCACCCTCTATAGCATGACTAGGCCCAGCCTCATCCACACCACCCTCTATAGCATGACTAGGCCCAGCCTCAGCTACACCACCCTCTATAGCATGACTAGGCCCAGCCTCATCCATACCACCTTCTATAGCATGACTAGGCCCAGCCTCATCCACACCACCATCTATAGCATGACTAGGCCCAGCCTCATCCACACCACCTTCTATAGCATGACTAGGCCCAGCCTCATCCACACCACCCTCTATAGCATGACTAGGCCCAGCCTCATCCACACCACCCTCTATAGCATGACTAGGCCCAGCCTCATCCACACCACCCTCTATAGCATGACTAGGCCCAGCCTCATCCACACCACCCTCTATAGCATGACTAGGCCCAGCCTCATCCACACCACCCTCTATAGCATGACTAGGCCCAGCCTCATCCACACCACCCTCTATAGCATGACTAGATCCAGCCTCAGCTACACCACCCTCTATAGCATGACTAGGCCCAGCCTCATCCACACCACCCTCTATAGCATGACTAGACCCAGCCTCAGCTACACCACCCTCTATAGCATGACTAGGCCCAGCCTCATCCACACCACCCTCTATAGCATGACTAGGCCCAGCCTCATCCACACCACCCTCTATAGCATGACTAGGCCCAGCCTCATCCACACCACCCTCTATAGCATGACTAGGCCCAGCCTCATCCACACCACCCTCTATAGCATGACTAGGCCCAGCCTCATCCACACCACCCTCTATAGCATGACTAGGCCCAGCCTCATCCACACCACCCTCTATAGCATGACTAGGCCCAGCCTCATCCACACCACCCTCTATAGCATGACTAGATCCAGCCTCAGCTACACCACCCTCTATAGCATGACTAGGCCCAGCCTCATCCACACCACCCTCTATAGCATGACTAGGCCCAGCCTCATCCACACCACCCTCTATAGCATGACTAGGCCCAGCCTCATCCACACCACCCTCTATAGCATGACTAGGCCCAGCCTCATCCACACCACCCTCTATAGCATGACTAGGCCCAGCCTCATCCACACCACCCTCTATAGCATGACTAGGCCCAGCCTCATCCACACCACCCTCTATAGCATGACTAGACCCAGCCTCATCCACACCACCTTCTATAGCATGACTAGGCCCAGCCTCATCCACACCACCCTCTATAGCATGACTAGACCCAGCCTCATCCACACCACCTTCTATAGCATGACTAGGCCCAGCCTCATCCACACCACCCTCTATAGCATGACTAGGCCCAGCCTCATCCACACCACCCTCTATAGCATGACTAGGCCCAGCCTCATCCACACCACCCTCTATAGCATGACTAGGCCCAGCCTCTGCTGCCTGCGTCTCATGGCCCCCTGCATGTTGACCTCAATTTCCCCCACTGGCGCTTGTACTCTCACCTTGTCTACGGCCTTTATGTGGGCACGCAAAGCTCTTATGCCCCAAATCCCCACATTCAAAACACCGAAGACTATCTGTGCTGGCAAACCCTGCGTAGAGCCCCTCCCCATGCCTCACTTTAAAATGCACATTTAACTGTTGCTCATTGTAGTTCAGAAACATAAACACTTGCCTCCGTAACGAAACAACGTGCTAAACGGCATCTGCCTGAAAACCTGCTGACAGTACACAACAACCGCTAGCAAACTTACCAACCTGACTCTTTAGAACATCCGTAATAAACGGAGGCAGATGATCAACTACTACCCTGGTCGAAAGAGTCGAAAGAGAAGACATCGGCATCAACATATCCCTTACAAATATTCCACTAGCAATCAGCCTACCCACCAAATTCACTCCTTTCATAAACACAACCACAGCTTTGTTCATTCTAGATGTGGAATGTATGAATTCAGCTCCGACCTGTTCACCGACCGCGAGCAGAACCTCCTCCACCTTAACTCCATTCTCAGGAACACACCTGAATCCATGCCGTAACAACAGTGTCTCCTCTGCGCTAGGCTGCGAAGCCATCGTGCACACCACACCTTCCACGCCCCGGGAAACTAAACCTCTGTCCTCTTCCTACCTAACTTTAACGAAAACAGTGGGTACCGTTAAACTAACAGTGTGTTAAGCCTCCACCATCTAACTTTAATATAATAAATACCAAGGATAGAATCAAGAAAATAAGTTAGGACAGAGCCATTCACCCAGCCTCTCAACTACAAAACACTCCCAGCATGCACTGAGAAAGAGAGAGAGAAAACGAGAGAGAGAGAAAGAACGAGAGAGAGAGAGAAAGAGAGAGAGAACGAGAGAAAGAGAAAGAGAGAAAAAGAGATGGAGAGAGAGAACGAGAGAGAGAGAAAGAGAGAGAAAGAGATGAGCGAGAGAAAGAGGAAGAGAGAGAGAGAGAAAGAGAGAGAGAAAAAGAGATGGAGAGAGAAAGAGGAAGAGGGAGCAGGTGAGAGAAGACATCAAGATATATTGACTATGTGCTCGCCCTGGGTTCTCTCCCCCTCGGTTTCCTCCCTGTCTGGCCTGCTGCTGTTTCTGTGATGTCTGGAATGGCGTATCCGTCTCCCCTCTGGCACCCACTGCTTCCCTAGCCTAGCCGCTAAACAGCTAATTATAGCCCAGCGACAGGACGGAGGTGTGACCTGGTTACCTATTTAAAGATCAGAGAGAACCTGTGAGAAAGTCCCTGCACAGAGGAGAGAGGGGAGCCGCTAGGCCGCAGGAATGTGTTTCATTCCATTCCATCCACTCCATTCCAGCCATTATTATGAGCCTCCCCTCACCAGTACCCAGACACCCATAGACACACACATCTATTGACACACTGTCACTGTGTGCCACCTATCTCTCGTGTACACATTGTCTCCCCACCAACATGCGAATGCAAATGCACGCACGCACGCACGCACGCACGCACGCACGCACGCACGCACGCACGCACGCACACACGCACACACGCACACACACACGCACACACACACACACACACACACTCCTGACTACTGTCTATTGACACAGTGTTCCAGTACCACATGTATCACTTAACCTCCATGTCAAAACACAGGCGTAATCTAAGCCTGAGGAACCCCATAAAGGAGCAGTGTGTGTTGGGATGAGCAGCCAGCGTGTCAGTGGAGCCTCTCTGTGAGCTGGCAGGACCAAAGTACAAAGCCTGTGTCTCTATAGGGAGGGGACAGAGGAGAATGAGGGAAGATAACCTGCTGTATGCTCTATAGGGAGGGGACAGAGGAGAATGAGGGAAGATAACCTGCTGTATGCTCTACAGGGAGGGGACAGAGGAGAATGAGGGAAGATAACCTGCTGTATGCTCTATAGGGAGGGGACAGAGGAGAATGAGGGAAGATAACCTGCTGTATGCTCTATAGGGAGGGGACAGAGGAGAATGAGGGAAGATAACCTGCTGTATGTTCTATAGGGAGGGGACAGAGGAGGATGAGGGAAGATAACCTGCTGTATGCTCTATAGGGAGGGGACAGAGGAGAATGAGTGAAGATAACCTGCTGTATGCTCTATAGGGAGGGGACAGAGGAGAATGAGGGAAGATAACCTGCTGTATACTCTATAGGGAGGGGACAGAGGAGAATGAGTGAAGATAACCTGCTGTATGTTCTATAGGGAGGGGACAGAGGAGAATGAGGGAAGATAACCTGCTGTATGCTCTATAGGGAGGGGACAGAGGAGAATGAGGGAAGATAACCTGCTGTATGCTCTATAGGGAGGGGACAGAGGAGAATGAGGGAAGATAACCTGCTGTATGTTCTATAGGGAGGGGACAGAGGAGAATGAGGGAAGATAACCTGCTGTATGTTCTATAGGGAGGGGACAGAGGAGAATGAGGGAAGATAACCTGCTGTATGTTCTATAGGGAGGGGACAGAGGAGAATGAGGGAAGATAACCTGCTGTATGCTCTACAGGGAGGGGACAGAGGAGAATGAGGGAAGATAACCTGCTGTATGCTCTACAGGGAGGGGACAGAGGAGAATGAGGGAAGATAACCTGCTGTATGTTCTATAGGGAGGGGACAGAGGAGAATGAGGGAAGATAACCTGCTGTACTGCTCTATAGGGAGGGGACAGAGGAGAATGAGGGAAGATAACCTGCTGTATGTTCTATAGGGAGGGGACAGAGGAGAATGAGGGAAGATAACCTGCTGTATGCTCTATAGGGAGGGGACAGAGGAGAATGAGGGAAGATAACCTGCTGTATACTCTATAGGGAGGGGACAGAGGAGAATGAGGGAAGATAACCTGCTGTATGTTCTATAGGGAGGGGACAGAGGAGAATGAGGGAAGATAACCTGCTGTATGCTCTATAGGGAGGGGACAGAGGAGAATGAGGGAAGATAACCTGCTGTATGTTCTATAGGGAGGGGACAGAGGAGAATGAGGGAAGATAACCTGCTGTATGCTCTATAGGGAGGGGACAGAGGAGAATGAGGGAAGATAACCTGCTGTATGCTCTATAGGGAGGGGACAGAGGAGAATGAGGGAAGATCACCTGCTGTATGTTCTATAGGGAGGGGACAGAGGAGAATGAGGGAAGATAACCTGCTGTATGTTCTATAGGGAGGGGACAGAGGAGAATGAGGGAAGATAACCTGCTGTATGTTCTATAGGGAGGGGACAGAGGAGAATGAGGGAAGATAACCTGCTGTATGCTCTATAGGGAGGGGACAGAGGAGAATGAGGGAAGATAACCTGCTGTATGCTCTATAGGGAGGGGACAGAGGAGAATGAGGGAAGATAACCTGCTGTATGCTCTATAGGGAGGGGACAGAGGAGAATGAGGGAAGATAACCTGCTGTATGTTCTATAGGGAGGGGACAGAGGAGAATGAGGGAAGATAACCTGCTGTATGTTCTATAGGGAGGGGACAGAGGAGAATGAGGGAAGATAACTTGCTGTATGCTCTATAGGGAGGGGACAGAGGAGAATGAGGGAAGATAACCTGCTGTATGCTCTACAGGGAGGGGACAGAGGAGAATGAGGGAAGATAACCTGCTGTATGTTCTATAGGGAGGGGACAGAGGAGAATGAGGGAATATAACCTGCTGTATGCTCTACAGGGAGGGGACAGAGGAGAATGAGGGAAGATAACCTGCTGTATGCTCTATAGGGAGGGGACAGAGGAGAATGAGGGAAGATAACCTGCTGTATGCTCTATAGGGAGGGGACAGAGGAGAATGAGGGAAGATAACCTGCTGTATGCTCTATAGGGAGGGGACAGAGGAGAATGAGGGAAGATAACCTGCTGTATGCTCTATAGGGAGGGGACAGAGGAGAATGAGGGAAGATAACCTGCTGTATGTTCTATAGGGAGGGGACAGAGGAGAATGAGGGAAGATAACCTGCTGTATGCTCTATAGGGAGGGGACAGAGGAGAATGAGGGAAAATAACCTGCTGTATGCTCTATAGGGAGGGGACAGAGGAGAATGAGGGAAGATAACCTGCTGTATGCTCTATAGGGAGGGGACAGAGGAGAATGAGGGAAGATAACCTGCTGTATGCTCTATAGGGAGGGGACAGAGGAGAATGAGGGAAGATAACCTGCTGTATGCTTCTATAGGGAGGGGACAGAGGAGAATGAGGGAAGATAACCTGCTGTATGCTCTATAGGGAGGGGACAGAGGAGAATGAGGGAAAATAACCTGCTGTATGTTCTATAGGGAGGGGACAGAGGAGAATGAGGGAAGATAACCTGCTGTATGCTCTATAGGGAGGGGACAGAGGAGAATGAGGGAAGATAACCTGCTGTATGCTCTATAGGGAGGGGACAGAGGAGAATGAGGGAAGATAACCTGCTGTATGTTCTATAGGGAGGGGACAGAGGAGAATGAGGGAAGATAACCTGCTGTATGCTCTATAGGGAGGGGACAGAGGAGAATGAGGGAAGATAACCTGCTGTATGCTCTATAGGGAGGGGACAGAGGAGAATGAGGGAAGATAACCTGCTGTATGTTCTATAGGGAGGGGACAGAGGAGAATGAGGGAAGATAACCTGCTGTATGTTCTATAGGGAGGGGACAGAGGAGAATGAGGGAAAATAACCTGCTGTATGCTCTATAGGGAGGGGACAGAGGAGAATGAGGGAAGATAACCTGCTGTATGCTCTATAGGGAGGGGACAGAGGAGAATGAGGGAAGATAACCTGGTGTATGTTCTATAGGGAGGGGACAGAGGAGAATGAGGGAAGATAACCTGCTGTATGTTCTATAGGGAGGGGACAGAGGAGAATGAGGGAAGATAACCTGCTGTATACTCTATAGGGAGGGGACAGAGGAGAATGAGGGAAGATAACCTGCTGTATGCTCTATAGGGAGGGGACAGAGGAGAATGAGGGAAGATAACCTGGTGTATGCTCTATAGGGAGGGGACAGAGGAGAATGAGGGAAGATAACCTGCTGTATGTTCTATAGGGAGGGGACAGAGGAGAATGAGGGAAGATAACCTGCTGTATACTCTATAGGGAGGGGACAGAGGAGAATGAGGGAAGATAACCTGCTGTATGCTCTACAGGGAGGGGACAGAGGAGAATGAGGGAAGATAACCTGCTGTATGCTCTATAGGGAGGGGACAGAGGAGAATGAGGGAAGATAACCTGCTGTATGTTCTATAGGGAGGGGACAGAGGAGAATGAGGGAAGATAACCTGCTGTATGCTCTACAGGGAGGGGACAGAGGAGAATGAGGGAAGATAACCTGCTGTATGCTCTATAGGGAGGGGACAGAGGAGAATGAGGGAAGATAACCTGCTGTATGTTCTATAGGGAGGGGACAGAGGAGAATGAGGGAAGATAACCTGCTGTATGCTCTATAGGGAGGGGACAGAGGAGAATGAGGGAAGATAACCTGCTGTATGCTCTATAGGGAGGGGACAGAGGAGAATGAGGGAAGATAACCTGCTGTATGTTCTATAGGGAGGGGACAGAGGAGAATGAGTGAAGATAACCTGCTGTATGTTCTATAGGGAGGGGACAGAGGAGAATGAGGGAAGATAACCTGCTGTATGCTCTATAGGGAGGGGACAGAGGAGAATGAGGGAAGATAACCTGGTGTATGTTCTATAGGGAGGGGACAGAGGAGAATGAGGGAAGATAACCTGCTGTATGTTCTATAGGGAGGGGACAGAGGAGAATGAGGGAAGATAACCTGCTGTATGTTCTATAGGGAGGGGACAGAGGAGAATGAGGGAAGATAACCTGCTGTATGTTCTATAGGGAGGGGACAGAGGAGAATGAGGGAAGATAACCTGCTGTATGCTCTACAGGGAGGGGACAGAGGAGAATGAGGGAAGATAACCTGCTGTATGTTCTATAGGGAGGGGACAGAGGAGAATGAGGGAAGATAACCTGCTGTATGCTCTATAGGGAGGGGACAGAGGAGAATGAGGGAAGATAACCTGCTGTATGCTCT